>NC_091166.1:30020392-30178799 GCF_040958095.1 Procambarus clarkii
CCCTTTTCCTTTACGTGATTTAAACAAAATATCATCGAATTAGGCAATATTTTGCCGTTTTTCCACGTTTTTGTGAGATTTCAGTTTATGGGTATTAATTCATTATATATACGATAAAAATGATGCAAACACATAATTGATTAGATAATAACCTTAAATACTTCATTTTCAATCATCTATTTGTTTCTCGTTAAAATCCTGAGTAAGATATTGAAAAGGGGATTAGTTCTGTTTTTATTGCATATATCGACGTTTCAGCCGGAATAGAGCGGTTTTCGTGTACATCTTCCATCGGTAATATAAACGGAAAATAAGGAACATTTTAAATAATTCTAATGAAAACACATTGATTTTTATCATTTGTATTGGAAACAACATTGTAATATGTCTTTTCTTGGATCGAAATAATACGAAACCTCGCTCTATGATTTGAAGTTAAAATCCTTAAATATGGTTATATAGTGACTTTTTTCACGTTTTTCATGTAGTTTGATATTACGTAAATGTATTCATTTTTACCAATATTTCGATACTATTTCATGTAGTATCGCGATATGTGATTTGGCCTTCAAATCTCAGAATTTCGCATAATATTGCATTTTAAGCAAGTTTTCGTGCATTTTGTTTCGTACGAAAAATCATCGAATTTAGCAATATTTTGACGTTTATCATCCCCTCTTCCTTTATGTGATTTAAACAAAATATCACCGAATTAGGCAATATTTTGCCGTTTTTCCACGTTTTTGGCAATTTTCAGTCTATGGGTATTAATTCATTATATGTACGATAAAAATGATGCAAACACATAATTGATTAGATAATAACCTTAAATACTTCATTTTCAATCATCTATTTGTTTCTCGTTAAAATACTGAGTAAGATATTGAAAAGGGGAGAAGTTCGGTTTTTATTGCATATATCGAATTTTCAGCCGGAATAGAGCGGTTTTACGTGTACATCTTCCATCGGTAATATGAACGAAAAATCAGGAACATTTTAGATAATTCTAATGAAAACACATTTTTTTTATCATTTGTATTGGAAACAACATTGTCATATGTCTTTTCTTGGATCGAAATAATACGAAACCTCGCTCTATGATTTGTAGGTAAAATCCTCAAATATGGTAAAATAGTGACTTTTTCACGTTAATCATGTAGTTTGATATTACGCAAATATATTCATTTTTACCAATATTTCGAAACTATTTCATGTTGTTTCACGATAAGTGATTTGGCATTCAAATCTCAGAATTTCGCATAATATTGCATTTTAAGCAAGTTTTCGTGCATTTTGTTTCGTACGAAAAATCATCGAATTTAGCAATATTTTGACGTTTATCATCCCCTTTTCCTTTACGTGATTTAAACAAAATATCATCGAATTAGGCAATATTTTGCCGTTTTTCCACGTTTTTGTGAGATTTCAGTTTATGGGTATTAATTCATTATAAATACGATAAAAATGAAGCAAACACATAATTGATTAGATAATAACCTTAAATACTTCATTTTCAATCAACTATTTGTTTCTCGTTAAAATACTGAGTAAGATATTGAAAAGGGGAGAAGTTCTGTTTTTATTGCATATATCGACGTTTCAGCCGGAATAGAGCGGTTTTCGTGTACATCTTCCATCGGTAATATAAACGGAAAAAAAGGAACATTTTAGATAATTCTAATGAAAACACATTGATTTCTATCATTTGTATTGGAAACAACATTGTAATATGTCTTTTCTTGGATCGAAATAATACGAAACCTCGCTCTATGATTTGAAGTAAAAATCCTCAAATATGGTTAAATAGTGACTTTTTTCACGTTTTTCATGTAGTTTGATATTACGTAAATATATTCATTTTTACCAATATTTCGATACTATTTCATGTAGTATCACGATATGTGATTTGGCCTTCAAATCTCAGAATTTCGCATAATATTGCATTTTAAGCAAGTTTTCGTGCATTTTGTTTCGTACGAAAAATCATCGAATTTAGCAATATTTTGACGTTTATCATCCCCTTTTCCTTTACGTGATTTAAACAAAATATCATCGAATTAGGCAATATTTTGCCGTTTTTCCACGTTATTGTGAGATTTCAGTTTATGGGTATTAATTCATTATATATACGATAAAAATGATGCAAACACATAATTGATTAGATAATAACCTTAAATACTTCATTTTCAATCAACTATTTGTTTCTCGTTAAAATACTGAGTAAGATATTGAAAAGGGAAGAAGTTCTGTTTTTATTGCATATATCGACGTTTCAGCCGGAATAGAGCGGTTTTCGTGTACATCTTCCATCGGTAATATAAACGGAAAATCAGTAACATTTTAGTTAATTCTAATGAAAACACATTGATTTTTATCATTTGTATTGGAAACAGCATTGTCATATGTCTTTTCTTTGATCTAAATAATAAGAAACCTCGCTGTGTGATTTGGAGTTAAAATCCTCAAATATGGTTAAATAGTGACTTTTTCACGTTTTTCATGTAGTTTGATATTACGTAAATATATTCATTTTTACCAATATTTCGATACTATTTCATGTAGTATCACGATATGTGATTTGGCCTTCAAATCTCAGAATTTCGCATAATATTGCTTTTTAAGCAAGTTTTCGTGCATTTTGTTTCGTACGAAAAATCATCGAATTTAGCAATATTTTGACGTTTATCATCCCCTTTTCCTTTACGTTATTTAAACAAAATATCATCGAATTAGGCAATATTTTGCCGTTTTTCCACGTTTTTGTGAGATTTCAGTTTATGGGTATTAATTCATTATATATACGATAAAAATGATGCAAACACATAATTGATTAGATAATAACCTTAAATACTTCATTTTCAATCATCTATTTGTTTCTCGTTAAAATACTGAGTAAGATATTGAAAAGGGGAGAAGTTCTGTTTTTATTGCATATATCGACGTTTCAGCCGGAATAGAGCGGTTTTCGTGTACATCTTCCATCGGTAATATAAACGGAAAATAAGGAACATTTTAGATAATTCTAAAACACACATTGATAAGATAACACATTGATTTTTATCATTTGTATTGGAAACAACATTGTAATATGTCTTTTCTTGGATCGAAATAATACGAAACCTCGCTCTATGATTTGAAGTTAAAATCCTTAAATATGGTTATATAGTGACTTTTTTTCACGTTTTTCATGTAGTTTGTTATTACGTAAATGTATTCATTTTTACCAATATTTCGATACTATTTCATGTAGTATCACGATATGTGATTTGGCCTTCAAATCTCAGAATTTCGCATAATATTGCATTTTAAGCAAGTTTTCGTGCGTTTTGTTTCGTACGAAAAATCATCGAATTTAGCAATATTTTGACGTTTATCATCCCCTTTTCCTTTATGTGATTTAAACAAAATATCACCGAATTAGGCAATATTTTGCCGTTTTTCCACGTATTTGGCAATTTTCAGTCTATGGGTATTAATTCATTATATGTACGATAAAAATGATGCAAACACATAATTGATTAGATAATAACCTTAAATACTTCATTTTCAATCATCTATTTGTTTCTCGTTAAAATACTGAGTAAGATATTGAAAAGGGGAGAAGTTCGGTTTTTATTGCATATATTGAATTTTCAGCCGGAATAGAGCGGTTTTACGTGTACATCTTCCATCGGTAATATGAACGAAAAATCAGGAACATTTTAGATAATTCTAATGAAAACACATTTTTTTTATCATTTGTATTGGAAACAACATTGTCATATGTCTTTTCTTGGATCGAAATAATACGAAACCTCGCTCTATGATGTGTAGGTAAAATCCTCAAATATGGTAAAATAGTGACTTTTTCACGTTAATCATGTAGTTTGATATTACGCAAATATATTCATTTTTACCAATATTTCGAAACTATTTCATGTTGTTTCACGATAAGTGATTTGGCCTTCAAATCTCAGAATTTCGCATAATATTGCATTTTAAGCAAGTTATCGTGCATTTTGTTTCGTACGAAAAATCATCGAATTTAGCAATATTTTGACGTTTATCATCCCCTTTTCCTTTACGTGATTTAAACAAAATATCATCGAATTAGGCAATATTTTGCCGTTTTTCCACGTTTTTGTGAGATTTCAGTTTATGGGTATTAATTCATTATAAATACGATAAAAATGATGCAAACACATAATTGATTAGATAATAACCTTAAATACTTCATTTTCAATCAACTATTTGTTTCTCGTTAAAATACTGAGTAAGATATTGAAAAGGGGAGAAGTTCTGTTTTTATTGCATATATCGACGTTTCAGCCGGAATAGAGCGGTTTTCGTGTACATCTTCCATCGGTAATATAAACGGAAAAAAGGAACATTTTAGATAATTCTAATGAAAACACATTGATTTCTATCATTTGTATTGGAAACAACATTGTAATATGTCTTTTCTTGGATCGAAATAATACGAAACCTCGCTCTATGATTTGAAGTAAAAATCCTCAAATATGGTTAAATAGTGACTTTTTTCACGTTTTTCATGTAGTTTGATATTACGTAAATATATTCATTTTTACCAATATTTCGATACTATTTCATGTAGTATCACGATATGTGATTTGGCCTTTAAATCTCAGAATTTCGCATAATATTGCATTTTGAGCAAGTTTTCTTGCATTTTGCTTCGTACGAAAAATCATCGAATTTAGCAATATTTTGACGTTTATCATCTTTTCCTTTATGTGATCTAAACAAAATATCATCGAATTAGGCAATATTTTGCCGTTTTTCCACGTTTTTGTGAATTTTCAGTTTATTGGTATTAATTCATTATATATACGATAAAAATGATGCAAACACATAATTGATTAGATAATAACCTTAAATACTTCATTTTCAATCAACTCTTTGTTTCTCTTTAAAATACTGAGTAAGATATTGAAAAGGGGAGAAGTTCTGTTTGTATTGCATATATCGACGTTTCAGCCGGAATAGAGCGGTTTTCGTGTACATCTTCCATCGGTAATATAAACGGAAAATCAGTAACATTTTAGTTAATTCTAATGAAAACACATTGATTTTTATCATTTGTATTGGAAACAACATTGTCATATGTCTTTTCTTGGATCTAAATAATACGAAACCTCGCTGTATGATTTGAAGTTAAAATCCTCAAATATGGTTAAATAGTGACTTTTTTCACGTTTTTCATGTAGTTTGATATTACGTAAATATATTCATTTTTACCAATATTTCGATACTTTTTCATGTAGTATCACGATATGTGATTTGGCCTTCAAATCTCAGAATTTCGCATAATATTGCATTTTAAGCAAGTTTTCTTGCATTTGGTTTCGTACGAAAAATCATCGAATTTAGCAATATTTTGACGTTTATCATCCCCTTTTCCTTTACTTTACTTTCCTTTCTTTCCTTTAAACAAAATATCATCGAATTAGGCAATATTTTGCCGTTTTTCCACGTGTTTGTGAGATTTCAGTTTATGGGTATTAATTCATTATATATACGATAAAAATGATGCAAACACATAATTGATTAGATAATAACCTTAAATACTTCATTTTCAATCATCTATTTGTTTCTCGTTAAAATACTGAGTAAGATATTGAAAAGGGGAGAAGTTCTGTTTTTATTGCATATATCGACGTTTCAGCCGGAATAGAGCGGTTTTCGTGTACATCTTCCATCGGTAATATAAACGGAAAATAAGGAACATTTTAGATAATTCTAAAACACACATTGATAAGATAACACATTGATTTTTATCATTTGTATTGGAAACAACATTGTAATATGTCTTTTCTTGGATCGAAATAATACGAAACCTCGCTCTATGATTTGAAGTTAAAATCCTTAAATATGGTTATATAGTGACTTTTTTTCACGTTTTTCATGTAGTTTGTTATTACGTAAATGTATTCATTTTTACCAATATTTCGATACTATTTCATGTAGTATCACGATATGTGATTTGGCCTTCAAATCTCAGAATTTCGCATAATATTGCATTTTAAGCAAGTTTTCGTGCGTTTTGTTTCGTACGAAAAATCATCGAATTTAGCAATATTTTGACGTTTATCATCCCCTTTTCCTTTATGTGATTTAAACAAAATATCACCGAATTAGGCAATATTTTGCCGTTTTTCCACGTATTTGGCAATTTTCAGTCTATGGGTATTAATTCATTATATGTACGATAAAAATGATGCAAACACATAATTGATTAGATAATAACCTTAAATACTTCATTTTCAATCATCTATTTGTTTCTCGTTAAAATACTGAGTAAGATATTGAAAAGGGGAGAAGTTCTGTTTTTATTGCATATATCGACGTTTCAGCCGGAATAGAGCGGTTTTCGTGTACATCTTCCATCGGTAATATAAACGGAAAATAAGGAACATTTTAGATAATTCTAATGAAAACACATTGATTTTTATCATTTGTATTGGAAACAACATTGTAATATGTCTTTTCTTGGATCGAAATAATACGAAACCTCGCTCTATGATTTGAAGTAAAAATCCTCAAATATGGTTAAATAGTGACTTTTTTCACGTTTTTCATGTAGTTTGATATTACGTAAATATATTCATTTTTACCAATATTTCGATACTATTTCATGTAGTATCACGATATGTGAGTTGGCCTTCAAATCTCAGAATTTCGCATAATATTGCATTTTAAGCAAGTTTTCGGGCATTTTGTTTCGTACGAAAAATCATCAAATTTAGCAATATTTTGACGTTTATCATCCCCTTTTCCTTTACGTGATTTAAACAAAATATCATCGAATTAGGCAATATTTTGCCGTTTTTCCACGTTTTTGTGAGATTTCAGTTTATGGGTATTAATTCATTATATATACGATAAAAATGATGCAAACACATAATTGATTAGATAATAACCTTAAATACTTCATTTTCAATCATCTATTTGTTTCTCGTTAAAATCCTGAGTAAGATATTGAAAAGGGGATTAGTTCTGTTTTTATTGCATATATCGACGTTTCAGCCGGAATAGAGCGGTTTTCGTGTACATCTTCCATCGGTAATATAAACGGAAAATAAGGAACATTTTAAATAATTCTAATGAAAACACATTGATTTTTATCATTTGTATTGGAAACAACATTGTAATATGTCTTTTCTTGGATCGAAATAATACGAAACCTCGCTCTATGATTTGAAGTTAAAATCCTTAAATATGGTTATATAGTGACTTTTTTCACGTTTTTCATGTAGTTTGATATTACGTAAATGTATTCATTTTTACCAATATTTCGATACTATTTCATGTAGTATCGCGATATGTGATTTGGCCTTCAAATCTCAGAATTTCGCATAATATTGCATTTTAAGCAAGTTTTCGTGCATTTTGTTTCGTACGAAAAATCATCGAATTTAGCAATATTTTGACGTTTATCATCCCCTCTTCCTTTATGTGATTTAAACAAAATATCACCGAATTAGGCAATATTTTGCCGTTTTTCCACGTTTTTGGCAATTTTCAGTCTATGGGTATTAATTCATTATATGTACGATAAAAATGATGCAAACACATAATTGATTAGATAATAACCTTAAATACTTCATTTTCAATCATCTATTTGTTTCTCGTTAAAATACTGAGTAAGATATTGAAAAGGGGAGAAGTTCGGTTTTTATTGCATATATCGAATTTTCAGCCGGAATAGAGCGGTTTTACGTGTACATCTTCCATCGGTAATATGAACGAAAAATCAGGAACATTTTAGATAATTCTAATGAAAACACATTTTTTTTATCATTTGTATTGGAAACAACATTGTCATATGTCTTTTCTTGGATCGAAATAATACGAAACCTCGCTCTATGATTTGTAGGTAAAATCCTCAAATATGGTAAAATAGTGACTTTTTCACGTTAATCATGTAGTTTGATATTACGCAAATATATTCATTTTTACCAATATTTCGAAACTATTTCATGTTGTTTCACGATAAGTGATTTGGCATTCAAATCTCAGAATTTCGCATAATATTGCATTTTAAGCAAGTTTTCGTGCATTTTGTTTCGTACGAAAAATCATCGAATTTAGCAATATTTTGACGTTTATCATCCCCTTTTCCTTTACGTGATTTAAACAAAATATCATCGAATTAGGCAATATTTTGCCGTTTTTCCACGTTTTTGTGAGATTTCAGTTTATGGGTATTAATTCATTATAAATACGATAAAAATGAAGCAAACACATAATTGATTAGATAATAACCTTAAATACTTCATTTTCAATCAACTATTTGTTTCTCGTTAAAATACTGAGTAAGATATTGAAAAGGGGAGAAGTTCTGTTTTTATTGCATATATCGACGTTTCAGCCGGAATAGAGCGGTTTTCGTGTACATCTTCCATCGGTAATATAAACGGAAAAAAAGGAACATTTTAGATAATTCTAATGAAAACACATTGATTTCTATCATTTGTATTGGAAACAACATTGTAATATGTCTTTTCTTGGATCGAAATAATACGAAACCTCGCTCTATGATTTGAAGTAAAAATCCTCAAATATGGTTAAATAGTGACTTTTTTCACGTTTTTCATGTAGTTTGATATTACGTAAATATATTCATTTTTACCAATATTTCGATACTATTTCATGTAGTATCACGATATGTGATTTGGCCTTCAAATCTCAAAATTTCGCATAATATTGCATTTTAAGAAAGTTTTCGTGCATTTTGTTTCGTACGAAAAATCATCGAATTTAGCAATATTTTGACGTTTATCATCCCCTTTTCCTTTACGTGATTTAAACAAAATATCATCGAATTAGGCAATATTTTGCCGTTTTTCCACGTTATTGTGAGATTTCAGTTTATGGGTATTAATTCATTATATATACGATAAAAATGATGCAAACACATAATTGATTAGATAATAACCTTAAATACTTCATTTTCAATCAACTATTTGTTTCTCGTTAAAATACTGAGTAAGATATTGAAAAGGGAAGAAGTTCTGTTTTTATTGCATATATCGACGTTTCAGCCGGAATAGAGCGGTTTTCGTGTACATCTTCCATCGGTAATATAAACGGAAAATCAGTAACATTTTAGTTAATTCTAATGAAAACACATTGATTTTTATCATTTGTATTGGAAACAGCATTGTCATATGTCTTTTCTTTGATCTAAATAATAAGAAACCTCGCTGTGTGATTTGGAGTTAAAATCCTCAAATATGGTTAAATAGTGACTTTTTCACGTTTTTCATGTAGTTTGATATTACGTAAATATATTCATTTTTACCAATATTTCGATACTATTTCATGTAGTATCACGATATGTGATTTGGCCTTCAAATCTCAGAATTTCGCATAATATTGCTTTTTAAGCAAGTTTTCGTGCATTTTGTTTCGTACGAAAAATCATCGAATTTAGCAATATTTTGACGTTTATCATCCCCTTTTCCTTTACGTTATTTAAACAAAATATCATCGAATTAGGCAATATTTTGCCGTTTTTCCACGTTTTTGTGAGATTTCAGTTTATGGGTATTAATTCATTATATATACGATAAAAATGATGCAAACACATAATTGATTAGATAATAACCTTAAATACTTCATTTTCAATCATCTATTTGTTTCTCGTTAAAATACTGAGTAAGATATTGAAAAGGGGAGAAGTTCTGTTTTTATTGCATATATCGACGTTTCAGCCGGAATAGAGCGGTTTTCGTGTACATCTTCCATCGGTAATATAAACGGAAAATAAGGAACATTTTAGATAATTCTAAAACACACATTGATAAGATAACACATTGATTTTTATCATTTGTATTGGAAACAACATTGTAATATGTCTTTTCTTGGATCGAAATAATACGAAACCTCGCTCTATGATTTGAAGTTAAAATCCTTAAATATGGTTATATAGTGACTTTTTTTCACGTTTTTCATGTAGTTTGTTATTACGTAAATGTATTCATTTTTACCAATATTTCGATACTATTTCATGTAGTATCACGATATGTGATTTGGCCTTCAAATCTCAGAATTTCGCATAATATTGCATTTTAAGCAAGTTTTCGTGCGTTTTGTTTCGTACGAAAAATCATCGAATTTAGCAATATTTTGACGTTTATCATCCCCCTTTTCCTTTATGTGATTTAAACAAAATATCACCGAATTAGGCAATATTTTGCCGTTTTTCCACGTATTTGGCAATTTTCAGTCTATGGGTATTAATTCATTATATGTACGATAAAAATGATGCAAACACATAATTGATTAGATAATAACCTTAAATACTTCATTTTCAATCATCTATTTGTTTCTCGTTAAAATACTGAGTAAGATATTGAAAAGGGGAGAAGTTCGGTTTTTATTGCATATATTGAATTTTCAGCCGGAATAGAGCGGTTTTACGTGTACATCTTCCATCGGTAATATGAACGAAAAATCAGGAACATTTTAGATAATTCTAATGAAAACACATTTTTTTTATCATTTGTATTGGAAACAACATTGTCATATGTCTTTTCTTGGATCGAAATAATACGAAACCTCGCTCTATGATGTGTAGGTAAAATCCTCAAATATGGTAAAATAGTGACTTTTTCACGTTAATCATGTAGTTTGATATTACGCAAATATATTCATTTTTACCAATATTTCGAAACTATTTCATGTTGTTTCACGATAAGTGATTTGGCCTTCAAATCTCAGAATTTCGCATAATATTGCATTTTAAGCAAGTTATCGTGCATTTTGTTTCGTACGAAAAATCATCGAATTTAGCAATATTTTGACGTTTATCATCCCCTTTTCCTTTACGTGATTTAAACAAAATATCATCGAATTAGGCAATATTTTGCCGTTTTTCCACGTTTTTGTGAGATTTCAGTTTATGGGTATTAATTCATTATAAATACGATAAAAATGATGCAAACACATAATTGATTAGATAATAACCTTAAATACTTCATTTTCAATCAACTATTTGTTTCTCGTTAAAATACTGAGTAAGATATTGAAAAGGGGAGAAGTTCTGTTTTTATTGCATATATCGACGTTTCAGCCGGAATAGAGCGGTTTTCGTGTACATCTTCCATCGGTAATATAAACGGAAAAAAGGAACATTTTAGATAATTCTAATGAAAACACATTGATTTCTATCATTTGTATTGGAAACAACATTGTAATATGTCTTTTCTTGGATCGAAATAATACGAAACCTCGCTCTATGATTTGAAGTAAAAATCCTCAAATATGGTTAAATAGTGACTTTTTTCACGTTTTTCATGTAGTTTGATATTACGTAAATATATTCATTTTTACCAATATTTCGATACTATTTCATGTAGTATCACGATATGTGATTTGGCCTTTAAATCTCAGAATTTCGCATAATATTGCATTTTGAGCAAGTTTTCTTGCATTTTGCTTCGTACGAAAAATCATCGAATTTAGCAATATTTTGACGTTTATCATCTTTTCCTTTATGTGATCTAAACAAAATATCATCGAATTAGGCAATATTTTGCCGTTTTACACGTTTTTGTGAATTTTCAGTTTATTGGTATTAATTCATTATATATACGATAAAAATGATGCAAACACATAATTGATTAGATAATAACCTTAAATACTTCATTTTCAATCAACTCTTTGTTTCTCTTTAAAATACTGAGTAAGATATTGAAAAGGGGAGAAGTTCTGTTTGTATTGCATATATCGACGTTTCAGCCGGAATAGAGCGGTTTTCGTGTACATCTTCCATCGGTAATATAAACGGAAAATCAGTAACATTTTAGTTAATTCTAATGAAAACACATTGATTTTTATCATTTGTATTGGAAACAACATTGTCATATGTCTTTTCTTGGATCTAAATAATACGAAACCTCGCTGTATGATTTGAAGTTAAAATCCTCAAATATGGTTAAATAGTGACTTTTTTCACGTTTTTCATGTAGTTTGATATTACGTAAATATATTCATTTTTACCAATATTTCGATACTTTTTCATGTAGTATCACGATATGTGATTTGGCCTTCAAATCTCAGAATTTCGCATAATATTGCATTTTAAGCAAGTTTTCTTGCATTTGGTTTCGTACGAAAAATCATCGAATTTAGCAATATTTTGACGTTTATCATCCCCTTTTCCTTTACTTTACTTTCCTTTCTTTCCTTTAAACAAAATATCATCGAATTAGGCAATATTTTGCCGTTTTTCCACGTGTTTGTGAGATTTCAGTTTATGGGTATTAATTCATTATATATACGATAAAAATGATGCAAACACATAATTGATTAGATAATAACCTTAAATACTTCATTTTCAATCAACTATTTGTTTCTCGTTAAAATACTGTGTAAGATATTGAAAAGGGAAGAAGTTCTGTTTTTATTGCATATATCGACGTTTCAGCCGGAATAGCGCGGTTTTCGTGTACATCTTGTATCGGTAATATAAACGGAAAATCAGTAACATTTTAGTTAATTCTATTGGAAACACATTGATTTTTATCATTTGTATTGGAAACAACATTGTCATATGTCTTTTCTTGGATCTAAATAATACGAAACCTCGCTGTATGATTTGAAGTTAAAATCCTCAAATATGGTTAAATAGTGACTTTTTTCACGTTTTTCATGTAGTTTGATATTACGTAAATATATTCATTTTTACCAACATTTCGATACTATTCCATGTTGTATCACGATATGTGATTTGGCCTTCAAATCTCAGAATTTCGCATAATATTGCATTTTAAGCAAGTTTTCTTGCATTTTGTTTCGTACGAAAAATCATCGAATTTAGCAATATTTTGACGTTGATCATCCCCTTTTCCTTTATGTGATTTAAACAAAGTATCATCGAATTAGGCTTTATTTTGCCGTTTTTCCACGTTTTTGTAAATTTTCAGTCTATGGGTATTAATTCATTATATATACGATAAAAATGATGCAAACACATAATTGATTAGATAATAACCTTAAATACTTCATTTTCAATCAACTATTTGTTTCTCGTTAAAATACTGAGTAAGATATTGAAAAGGGGAGAAGTTCTGTTTTTATTGCATATATCGACATATATTTATATGCATATATCATCCCCCCTTTTCCTTTATGTGATTTAAACAAAATATCATCGAATTAGGCAATATTTTGCCGTTTTTCCACGTTTTTGTGAATTTTCAGTTTATTGGTATTAATTCATTATATATACGATAAAAATGATGCAAACACATAATTCATTAGATAATAACCTTAAATACTTCATTTTTAATCAACTATTTGTTTCTCGTTAAAATACTGAGTAAGATATTGAAAAGGGAAGAAGTTCTCTTTTTATTGCATATATCGACGTTTCAGCCGGAACAGAGCGGTTTTCGTGTACATCTTCCATCGGTAATACAAACGGAAAATCAGTAACATTTTAGTTAATTCTAAGGAAAACACATTGATTTTTATCATTTGTATTGGAAACAACATTGTCCTATGTCTTTTCTTTGATCTAAATAATACGAAACCTCGCTGTATGATTTGAAGTTAAAATCCTCAAATATGGTTAAATAGTGACTTTTCACGTTTTTCATGTAGTTTGATATTACGTAAATATATTCATTTTTACCAATATTTCGATACTATTTCATGTAGCATCACGATTTGTGATTTGGCCTTGAAATCTCAGAATTTCGCATAATATTGCATTTTAAGCAAGTTTTCTTGCATTTTGTTTCGTACGAAAAATCATCGAATTTAGCAATATTTTGACGTTTATCATCCCCCTTTTCCTTTATGTGATTTAAACAAAGTATCATTGAATTAGGCAATATTTTGCCGTTTTTCCACGTTTTTGTAAATTTTCAGTCTATGGGTATTAATTCATTATATATACGATAAAAATGATGCAAACACATAATTGATTAGATAATAACCTTAAATACTTCATTTTCAATCAACTATTTGTTTCTCGTTAAAATACTGAGTAAGATATTGAAAAGGGGAGAAGTCTGTTTTTATTGCATATATCGACGTTTCAGCCGGAATAGAGCGGTATTCGTGTACATCTTCCACCGGAAATATAAACCGAAAATCAGGAACATTTTATATAATTCTAATGAAAACACATTGATTTTTATAATTAGTATTGGAAACAACATTGTCATATGTCTTTTCTTGGATCGAAATAATACGAAACCTCGCTCTATGATTTGAAGTTAAAATCCTCAAATATGGTTAAATAGTGAATTTTTTCACGTTTTTCATGTACTTTGATATTACGTAAATATAATTTACGTAATAAATCTCCCCTTTTCCTTTATGTGATTTAAACAAAATATCATCGAATTAGGCAATATTTTGCCGTTTTTCCACGTTTTTGTAAATTTTCAGTCTATGGGTATTAATTCATTATATAAACGATAAAAATGATATTACAATTATGGTTAAATAGTGACTTTTTTCACGTTTATCATGTAGTTTGATATTACGTAAATATATTCATTTTTACCAATATTTCGAAACTATTTCATTTAGTTTCACGATATGTGATTTGGCCTTCAAATCACAGAATTTCGCATAATATTGCATTTTAAGCAAGTTTTCGTGCATTTTGTTTCGTACGAAAAATCATCGAATTGAGCAATATTTTGACGTTTATCATCCGCTTTTCCTTTATGTGATTTAAACAAAGTATCAACGAATTAGGCAATATTTTGCCGTTTTTCCACGTTTTTGTAAATTTTCAGTCTATGGGTATTAATTCATTATATATACGATAAAAATGATGCAAACACATAATTGATTAGATAATAACCTTAAATACTTCATTTTCGATCATCTATTTGTTTCTCGTTAAAATACTGAGTAAGATATTGAAAAGGGGAGAAGTTCGGTTTTTATTGCATATATCGAATTTTCAGCCGGAATAGAGCGGTTTTACGTGTACATCTTCCATCGGTAATATAAACCGAAAATCAGGAAAATTTTAGATAATTCTTATGAAAACACATTGTTTTTTATCATTTGTATTGGAAACAACATTGTCATATGTCTTTTCTTGGATCGAAATAATACGAAACCTCGCTCTATGATTTGAAGGTAAAATCCTCAAATATGGTAAAATAGTGACTTTTTCACGTTAATCATGTAGTTTGATATTACGCAAATATATTCATTTTTACCAATATTTCGAAACTATTTCATGTAGTTTCACGATAAGTGATTTGGCCTTCAAATCTCAGAATTTCACATAATATTGCATTTTAAGCAAGTTTTCGTGCATTTTGTTTCGTACGAAAAGTCATCGAATTTAGCAATATTTTGACGTTTATCATCCCCTTTTCCTTTACGTGATTTAAACAAAATATCATCGAATTAGGCAATATTTTGCCGTTTTTCCACGTTTTTGTGAATTTTCAGTTTATTGGTATTAATTCATTATATATACGATAAAAATGATGCAAACACATAATTGATTAGATAATAACCTTAAATACTTCATTTTCAATCAACTCTTTGTTTCTCTTTAAAATACTGAGTAAGATATTGAAAAGGGGAGAATTTCTGTTTTTATTGCATATATCGACGTTTCAGCCGGAATAGAGCGGTTTTCGTGTACATCTTCCATCGGTAATATAAACCGAAAATCAGGAAAATTTTATATAATTCTAATGAAAACACATTGATTTTTATCATTTGTATTGGAAACAACACTGTCATATGTCTTTTCTTGGATCGAAATAATACGAAACCTCGCTCTATGATTTGAAGTTAAAATCCTTAAATATGGTTAAATAGTGACTTCACGTTATTCATGTCGTAAATATATTCATTTTTGTCAATATTTCGATACTATTTCATGTCGTATCACGATATGTGATTTGGCCTTCAAATCTCATCATTTCGCATAATATTGCATTTTAAGCAATTTTTCTTGCATTTTGTTTCGTACGAAAAATCATCGAATTTAACAATATTTTGACGTTTATCATCCCCCTTTTCCTTTATGTGATTTAAACAAAATATCATCGAATTAGGCAATATTTTACCGTTTTTCCACGTTTTTTCGAATTTTCAGTTTATTGGTATTAATTCATTATATATACGATAAAAATGATGCAAACACATAATTGATTAGATAATAACCTTAAATACTTCATTTTCAATCAACTATTTGTTTCTCGTTAAAATACTGAGTAAGATATTGAAAAGGGGAGAAGTTCTGTATTTATTGCATATATCGACGTTTCAGCCGGAATAGAGCGGTTTTCGTGAACATCTTCCACCGGTAATATAAACCGAAAATCAGGAAAAATTTTATATAATTCTAATGAAAACACATTGATTTTTATCATTTGTATTGGAAACAACATTGTCATATGTCTTTTCTTTGATCTAAATAATAAGAAACCTCGCTGTATGATTTGAAGTTAAAATCCTCAAATATGGTTAAATAGTGACTTTTTTCACGTTTTTCATGTAGTTTGATATTACGTAAATATATTCATTTTTACCAATATTTCGATACTATTTCATGTAGTATCACGATATGTGATTTGGCCTTTAAATCTCAGAATTTCGCATAATATTGCATTTTGAGCAAGTTTTCTTGCATTTTGTTTCGTACGAAAATCATCGAATTTAGCAATATTTTGACGTTTATCATCCCCTTTTCCTTTATGTGATCTAAACAAAATATCATCGAATTAGGCAATATTTTACCGTTTTTCCACGTTTTTGTGAATTTTCAGTTTATTGGTATTAATTCATTATATATACGATAAAAATGATGCAAACACATAATTGATTAGATAATAACCTTAAATACTTCATTTTCAATCAACTCTTTGTTTCTCTTTAAAATACTGAGTAAGATATTGAAAAGGGGAGAAGTTCTGTTTTTATTGCATATATCGACGTTTCAGCCGGAATAGAGCGGTTTTCGTGTACATCTTCCATCGGTAATATAAACGGAAAATCAGTAACATTTTAGTTAATTCTAATGAAAACACATTGATTTTTATCATTTGTATTGGAAACAACATTGTCATATGTCTTTTCTTGGATCTAAATAATACGAAACCTCGCTGTATGATTTGAAGTTTAAATCCTCAAATATGGTTAAATAGTGACTTTTTTCACGTTTTTCATGTAGTTTGATATTACGTAAATATATTCATTTTTACCAATATTTCGATACTATTTCAAATAGTATCACGATATGTGATTTGGCCTTCAAATCTCAGAATTTCGCATACAATTGCATTTTAAGCAAGTTTTCGTGCATTTTGTTTCGTACGAAAAATTATCGAATTGAGCAAGATTTTGACGTTTATCATCCGCTTTTCCTTTATGTGATTTAAATAAAGTATCAACGAATTAGGCAATATTTTGCCGTTTTTCCACGTTTTTGTAAATTTTCAGTCTATGGGTATTATTTCATTATATATACGATAAAAATGATGCAAACACATAATTGATTAGATAATAACCTTAAATACTTCATTTTCGATCATCTATTTGTTTCTCGTTAAAATACTGAGTTAGATATTGAAAAGGGGAGAAGTTCTGTTTTTATTGCATATATCGAATTTTCAGCCGGAATAGAGCGGTTTTACGTGTACATCTTCCATCGGTAATATAAACGGAAAATCAGGAACATTTTAGATAATTCTTATGAAAACACATTGTTTTTTATCATTTGTATTGGAAACAACATTGTCATATGTCTTTTCTTGGATCGAAATAATACGAAACCTCGCTCTATGATTTGAAGGTAAAATCCTCAAATATGGTAAAATAGTGACTTTTTTCACGTTTTTCATGTAGTTTGATATTACGTAAATATATTCATTTTTACCAATATTTCGATACTATTCCATGTTGTATCACGATATGTGATTTGGACTTTAAATCTCAGAATTTCGCATAATATTGCATTTTGAGCAAGTTTTCTTGCAATTTGTTTCGTACGAAAAATCATCGAATTTAGCAATATTTTGACGTTTATCATCCCCTTTTCCTTTATGTGATTTAAACAAAGTATCATCGAATTAGGCAATATTTTGCCGTTTTTCCACGTTTTTGTAAATTTTCAGTCTATGGGTATTAATTCATTATATATACGATAAAAATGATGCAAACACATAATTGATTAGATAATAACCTTATATACTTCATTTTCAATCAACTATTTGTTTCTCGTTAAAATACTGAGTAAGATATTGAAAAGGGGAGAAGTTCTGTTTTTATTGCATATATCGACGTTTCAGCCGGAATAGAGCGGTTTTCGTGCACATCTTCCACCGGTAATATAAACCGAAAATCAGGAAAATTTTATATAATTTTTATGAAAACACATTGATTTTTATCATTTGTATTGGAAACAACATTGTCATATGTCTTTTCTTTGATCTAAATAATAAGAAACCTCGCTGTATGATTTGAAGTTAAAATCCTCAAATATGGTTAAATAGTGAATTTTTTCACGTTTTTCATGTAGTTTGATATTACGTAAATATATTCATTTTTACCAATATTTCGATACTATTTCATGTAGTATCACGATATGTGATTTGGCCTTTAAATATCAGAATTTCGCATAATATTGCATTTTGAGCAAGTTTTCTTGCATTTTGTTTCGTACGAAAAATCATCGAATTTAGCAATATTTTGACGTTTATCATCCCCTTTTCCTTTATGTGATCTAAACAAAATATCATCGAATTAGGCAATATTTTGCCGTCTTTCCACGTTTTTGTGAATTTTCAGTTTATTGGTATTAATTCATTATATATACGATAAAAATGATGCAAACACATAATTGATTAGATAATAACCTTAAATACTTCATTTTCGATCATCTATTTGTTTCTCGTTAAAATACTGAGTAAGATATTGAAAAGGGGAGAAATTCGGTTTTTATTGCATATATCGAATTTTCAGCCGGAATAGAGCGGTTTTACGTGTACATCTTCCATCGGTAATATAAACGGAAAATCAGGAACATTTTAGATAATTCTTATGAAAACACATTGTTTTTTATCATTTGTATTGGAAACAACATTGTCATATGTCTTTTCTTGGATCGAAATAATACGAAACCTCGCTCTATGATATGAAGGTAAAATCCTCAAATATGGTAAAATAGTGACTTTTTCACGTTAATCATGTAGTTTGATATTACGCAAATATATTCATTTTTACCAATATTTCGAAACTATTTCATGTAGTTTCACGATAAGTGATTTGGCCTTCAAATCTCAGAATTTCACATAATATTGCATTTTAAGCAAGTTTTCGTGCATTTTGTTTCGTACGAAAAGTCATCGAATTTAGCAATATTTTGACGTTTATCATCCCCTTTTCCTTTACGTGATTTAAACAAAATATCATCGAATTAGGCAATATTTTGCCGTTTTTCCACGTTTTTGTGAATTTTCAGGCTATGGGTATTAATTCATTATATGTACGATAAAAATGATGCAAACACATAATTGATTAGATAAATAACCTTAAATCCTTCATTTTCAATCATCTATATGTTTCTCGTTAAAATACTGAGTAAGATATTGAAAAGGGGAGAAGTTCGGTTTTTATTACATATATCGACGTTTCAGCCGGAATAGAGCGGTTTTTGCGTGTACATCTTCCATCGGTAATATGAACGGAAAATCAAGAACATTTTAGTTAATTCTAATGAAAACACATTGTTTTTTATCATTTGTATTGGAAACAACATTGTCATATGTCTTTTCTTGGATCGAAATAATACGAAACCTCGCTCAATGATTTGAAGGTAAAATCCTCAAATATGGTAAAATAGTGACTTTTTCACGTTAATCATGTAGTTTGATATTACGCAAATATATTCATTTTTACCAATATTTCGAAACTATTTCATGTAGTTTCACGATAAGTGATTTGGCCTTCAAATCTCAGAATTTCGCATAATATTGCATTTTAAGCAAGTTTTCGTGCATTTTGTTTCGTACGAAAAATCATCGAATTTAGCAATATTTTGACGTTTATCATCCCCCTTTTCCTTTACGTGATTTAAACAAAATATCATCGAATTAGGCAATATTTTGCCGTTTTTCCACGTTTTTGTGAGATTTCAATTTATGGGTATTAATTCATTATATATACGATAAAAATGATGCAAACACATAATTGATTAGATAATAACCTTAAATACTTCATTTTCAATCAACTCTTTGTTTCTCTTTAAAATACTGAGTAAGATATTGAAAAGGGAAGAAGTTCTGCTTTTATTGCATATATCGACGTTTCAGCCGGAATAGAGCGGTTTTCGTGTACATCTTCCATCGGTAATATAAACCGAAAATCAGGAAAATTTTAGATAATTCTAATGAAAACACATTGATTTTTATCATTTGTATTGGAAACAACACTGTCATATGTCTTTTCTTGGATCGAAATAATTCGAAACCTCGCTCTATGATTTGAAGTAAAAATCCTCAAATATGGTTAAATAGTGATTTTTTTCACGTTTTTCATGTAGTTTGATATTACGTAAATATATTCATTTTTGTCAATATTTCGATACTATTTCATGTCGTAGCACGATATGTGATTTGGCCTTCAAATCTCAAAATTTCGCATAATATTGCATTTTAAGCAATTTTTCTTGCATTTTGTTTCGTACGAAAAATCATCGAATTTAACAATATTTTGACGTTTATCATCCCCTTTTCCTTTATGTGATTTAAACAAAATATCATCGAATTAGGCAATATTTTGCCGTTTTTCCACGTTTTTTCGAATTTTCAGTTTATTGGTATTAATTCATTATATATACGATAAAAATGATGCAAACACATAATTGATTAGATAATAACCTTAAATACTTCATTTTCAATCAACTATTTGTTTCTCGTTAAAGTACTGAGTAAGATATTGAAAAGGGGAGAAGTTCTGTACTTATTGCATATATCGACGTTTCAGCCGGAATAGAGCGGTTTTCGTGCACATCTTCCACCGGTAATATAAACCGAAAATCACTAAAAATTTTATATAATTCTAATGAAAACACATTGATTTTTATCATTTGTATTGAAAACAACATTGTCATATGTCTTTTCTTGGATCTAAATAATACGAAACCTCGCTGTATGATTTGAAGTTTAAATCCTCAAATATGGTTAAATAGTGACTTTTTTCACGTTTTTCATGTAGTTTGATATTACGTAAATATATTCATTTTTACCAATATTTCGATACTATTTCATGTAGTATCACGATATGTGATTTGGCCTTCAAATCTCAGAATTTCGCATAATATTGCATATTAAGCAAGTTTTTGTGCATTTTGTTTCGTACGAAAAATCATCGAATTGAGGAATATTTTGACGTTTATCATCCGCTTTTCCTTTATGTGATTTAAATAAAGTATCAACGAATTAGGCAATATTTTGCCGTTTTTCCACGTTTCTGTAAATTTTCAGTCTATGGGTATTATTTCATTATATATACGATAAAAATGATGCAAACACATAATTGATTAGATAATAACCTTAAATACTTCATTTTCGATCATCTATTTGTTTCTCGTTAAAATACTGAGTTAGATATTGAAAAGGGGAGAAGTTCTGTAGATATTGCATATATCGAATTTTCAGCCGGAATAGAGCGGTTTTACGTGTACATCTTCCATCGGTAATATAAACGGAAAATCAGGAACATTTTAGATAATTCTTATGAAAACACATTGTTTTTTATCATTTGTATTGGAAACAACATTGTCATATATCTTTTCTTGGATCGAAATAATACGAAACCTCGCTCAATGATTTGAAGGTAAAATCCTCAAATATGGTAAAATAGTGACTTTTTCACGTTAATCATGTAGTTTGATATTACGCAAATATATTCATTTTTACCAATATTTCGAAATTATTTCACGTAGTTTCACGATAAGTGATTTGGCCTTCAAATCTCAGAATTTCGCATAATATTGCATTTTAAGCAAGTTTTCGTGCATTTTGTTTCGTACGAAAAATCATCGAATTTAGCAATATTTTGACGTTTATCATCCCCTTTTCCTTTACGTGATTTAAACAAAATATCATCGAATTAGGCAATATTTTGCCGTTTTTCCACGTTTTTGTGAGATTTCAGTTTATGGGTAATAATTCATTATATATACGATAAAAATGATGCAAACACATAATTGATTAGATAATAACCTTAAATACTTCATTTTCAATCAACTATTTGTTTCTCGTTAAAATACTGAGTAAGATATTGAAAAGGGGAGAAGTTCGGTTTTTATTGCATATATCGACGTTTCAGCCGGAATAGAGCGGTTTTCGTGTACATCTTCCATCGGTAATATAAACGGAAAATAAGGAACATTTTAGATAATTCTAATGAAAACACATTGATTTTTATCATTTGTATTGGAAACAACATTGTAATATGTCTTTTCTTGGATCGAAATAATACGAAACCTCGCTCTATGATTTGAAGTAAATATCCTCAAATATGGTTAAATAGTGCCTTTTTTCACGTTTTTCATGTAGTTTGATATTACGTAAATATATTCATTTTTACCAATATTTCGATACTATTTCATGTAGTATCACGATATGTGATTTGGCCTTCAAATCTCAGAATTTCGCATAATATTGCATTTTAAGCAAGTTTTCGTGCATTTTGTTTCGTACGAAAAATCATCGAATTTAGCAATATTTTGACGTTTATCATCCCCTTTTCCTTTACGTGATTTAAACAAAATATCATCGAATTAGGCAATATTTTGCCGTTTTTCCACGTTTTTGTGAGATTTCAGTTTATGGGTATTAATTCATTATATATACGATAAAAATGATGCAAACACATAATTGATTAGATAATAACCTTAAATACTTCATTTTCAATCAACTATTTGTTTTTCCTTAAAATACTGAATAAGATATTGAAAAGGGGAGAAGTTCTGTTTTTATTGCATATATCGACGTTTCAGCCGGAATAGAGCGGTTTTCGTGTACATCTTCCATCGGTAATATAAACGGAAAATAAGGAACATTTTAGATAATTCTAATGAAAACACATTGATTTTTATCATTTGTATTGGAAACAACATTGTAATATGTCTTTTCTTGGATCGAAATAATACGAAACCTCGCTCTATGATTTGAAGTAAAAATCCTCAAATATGGTTAAATAGTGACTTTTTTCACGTTTTTCATGTAGTTTGATATTACGTAAATACATTCATTTTTACCAATATTTCGATACTATTTCATGTAGTATCACGATATGTGATTTGGCCTTCAAATCTCAGAATTTCGCATAATATTGCATTTTAAGCAAGTTTTCGTGCATTTTGTTTCGTACGAAAAATCATCGAATTTAGCAATATTTTGACGTTTATCATCCCCTTTTCCTTTACGTGATTTAAACAAAATATCATCGAATTAGGCAATATTTTGCCGTTTTTCCACGTTTTTGTGAGATTTCAGTTTATGGGTATTAATTCATTATATATACGATAAAAATGATGCAAACACATAATTGATTAGATAATAACCTTAAATACTTCATTTTCAATCATCTATTTGTTTCTCGTTAAAATACTGAGTAAGATATTGAAAAGGGGAGAAGTTCTGTTTTTATTGCATATATCGACGTTTCAGCCGGAATAGAGCGGTTTTCGTGTACATCTTCCATCGGTAATATAAACGGAAAATAAGGAACATTTTAGATAATTCTAATGAAAACACATTGATTTTTATCATTTGTATTGGAAACAACATTGTAATATGTCCTTTCTTGGATCGAAATAATACGAAACCTCGCTCTATGATTTGAAGTTAAAATCCTTAAATATGGTTATATAGTGACTTTTTTCACGTTTTTCATGTAGTTTGATATTACGTAAATGTATTCATTTTTACCAATATTTCGATACTATTTCATGTAGTATCGCGATATGTGATTTGGCCTTCAAATCTCAGAATTTCGCATAATATTGCATTTTAAGCAAGTTTTCGTGCATTTTGTTTCGTACGAAAAATCATCGAATTTAGCAATATTTTGACGTTTATCATCCCCTCTTCCTTTATGTGATTTAAACAAAATATCACCGAATTAGGCAATATTTTGCCGTTTTTCCACGTTTTTGGCAATTTTCAGTCTATGGGTATTAATTCATTATATGTACGATAAAAATGATGCAAACACATAATTGATTAGATAATAACCTTAAATACTTCATTTTCAATCATCTATTTGTTTCTCGTTAAAATACTGAGTAAGATATTGAAAAGGGGAGAAGTTCGGTTTTTATTGCATATATCGAATTTTCAGCCGGAATAGAGCGGTTTTACGTGTACATCTTCCATCGGTAATATGAACGAAAAATCAGGAACATTTTAGATAATTCTAATGAAAACACATTTTTTTTATCATTTGTATTGGAAACAACATTGTCATATGTCTTTTCTTGGATCGAAATAATACGAAACCTCGCTCTATGATTTGTAGGTAAAATCCTCAAATATGGTAAAATAGTGACTTTTTCACGTTAATCATGTAGTTTGATATTACGCAAATATATTCATTTTTACCAATATTTCGAAACTATTTCATGTTGTTTCACGATAAGTGATTTGGCCTTCAAATCTCAGAATTTCGCATAATATTGCATTTTAAGCAAGTTTTCGTGCATTTTGTTTCGTACGAAAAATCATCGAATTTAGCAATATTTTGACGTTTATCATCCCCTTTTCCTTTACGTGATTTAAACAAAATATCATCGAATTAGGCAATATTTTGCCGTTTTTCCACGTTTTTGTGAGATTTCAGTTTATGGGTATTAATTCATTATAAATACGATAAAAATGATGCAAACACATAATTGATTAGATAATAACCTTAAATACTTCATTTTCAATCAACTATTTGTTTCTCGTTAAAATACTGAGTAAGATATTGAAAAGGGGAGAAGTTCTGTTTTTATTGCATATATCGACGTTTCAGCCGGAATAGAGCGGTTTTCGTGTACATCTTCCATCGGTAATATAAACGGAAAAAAGGAACATTTTAGATAATTCTAATGAAAACACATTGATTTCTATCATTTGTATTGGAAACAACATTGTAATATGTCTTTTCTTGGATCGAAATAATACGAAACCTCGCTCTATGATTTGAAGTAAAAATCCTCAAATATGGTTAAATAGTGACTTTTTTCACGTTTTTCATGTAGTTTGATATTACGTAAATATATTCATTTTTACCAATATTTCGATACTATTTCATGTAGTATCACGATATGTGATTTGGCCTTCAAATCTCAAAATTTCGCATAATATTGCATTTTAAGAAAGTTTTCGTGCATTTTGTTTCGTACGAAAAATCATCGAATTTAGCAATATTTTGACGTTTATCATCCCCTTTTCCTTTACGTGATTTAAACAAAATATCATCGAATTAGGCAATATTTTGCCGTTTTTCCACGTTATTGTGAGATTTCAGTTTATGGGTATTAATTCATTATATATACGATAAAAATGATGCAAACACATAATTGATTAGATAATAACCTTAAATACTTCATTTTCAATCATCTATTTGTTTCTCGTTAAAATACTGAGTAAGATATTGAAAAGGGGAGAAGTTCTGTTTTTATTGCATATATCGACGTTTCAGCCGGAATAGAGCGGTTTTCGTGTACATCTTCCATCGGTAATATAAACGGAAAATAAGGAACATTTTAGATAATTCTAATGATAACACATTGATTTTTATCATTTGTATTGGAAACAACATTGTAATATGTCTTTTCTTGGATCGAAATAATACGAAACCTCGCTCTATGATTTGAAGTTAAAATCCTTAAATATGGTTATATAGTGACTTTTTTTCACGTTTTTCATGTAGTTTGATATTACGTAAATGTATTCATTTTTACCAATATTTCGATACTATTTCATGTAGTATCACGATATGTGATTTGGCCTTCAAATCTCAGAATTTCGCATAATATTGCATTTTAAGCAAGTTTTCGTGCATTTTGTTTCGTACGAAAAATCATCGAATTTAGCAATATTTTGACGTTTATCATCCCCTTTTCCTTTATGTGATTTAAACAAAATATCACCGAATTAGGCAATATTTAGCCGTTTTTCAACGTTTTTGGCAATTTGCAGTCTATGGGTATTAATTCATTATATGTACGATAAAAATGATGCAAACACATAATTGATTAGATAATAACCTTAAATCCTTCATTTTCAATCATCTATTTGTTTCTCGTTAAAATACTGAGTAAGATATTGAAAAGGGGAGAAGTTCGGTTTTTATTGCATATATTGAATTTTCAGCCGGAATAGAGCGGTTTTACGTGTACATCTTCCATCGGTAATATGAACGAAAAATCAGGAACATTTTAGATAATTCTAATGAAAACATATTTTTTTTATCATTTGTATTGGAAACAACATTGTCATATGTCTTTTCTTGGATCGAAATAATACGAAACCTCGCTCTATGATGTGTAGGTAAAATCCTCAAATATGGTAAAATAGTGACTTTTTCACGTTAATCATGTAGTTTGATATTACGCAAATATATTCATTTTTACCAATATTTCGAAACTATTTCATGTTGTTTCACGATAAGTGATTTGGCCTTCAAATCTCAGAATTTCGCATAATGTTGCATTTTAAGCAAGTTTTCGTGCATTTTGTTTCGTACGAAAAATCATCGAATTTAGCAATATTTTGACGTTTATCATCCCCTTTTCCTTTACGTGATTTAAACAAAATATCATCGAATTAGGCAATATTTTGCCGTTTTTCCACGTTTTTGTGAGATTTCAGTTTATGGGTATTAATTCATTATAAATACGATAAAAATGATGCAAACACATAATTGATTAGATAATAACCTTAAATACTTCATTTTCAATCAACTATTTGTTTCTCGTTAAAATACTGAGTAAGATATTGAAAAGGGGAGAAGTTCTGTTTTTATTGCATATATCGACGTTTCAGCCGGAATAGAGCGGTTTTCGTGTACATCTTCCATCGGTAATATAAACGGAAAAAAGGAACATTTTAGATAATTCTAATGAAAACACATTGATTTCTATCATTTGTATTGGAAACAACATTGTCATATGTCTTTTCTTGGATCGAAATAATACGAAACCTCGCTCTATGATTTGAAGTAAAAATCCTCAAATATGGTTAAATAGTGACTTTTTTCACGTTTTTCATGTAGTTTGATATTACGCAAATATATTCATTTTTACCAATATTTCGATACTATTTCATTTAGTATCACGATATGTGATTTGGCCTTTAAATCTCAGAATTTCGCATAATATTGCATTTTGAGCAAGTTTTCTTGCATTTTGCTTCGTACGAAAAATCATCGAATTTAGCAATATTTTGACGTTTATCATCTTCTTTTCCTTTATGTGATCTAAACAAAATATCTTAGGCAATATTTTGCCGTTTTTCCACGTTATTGTGAGATTTCAGTTTATGGGTATTAATTCATTATATATACGATAAAAATGATGCAAACACATAATTGATTAGATAATAACCTTAAATACTTCATTTTCAATCAACTATTTGTTTCTCGTTAAAATACTGAGTAAGATATTGAAAAGGGAAGAAGTTCTGTTTTTATTGCATATATCGACGTTTCAGCCGGAATAGAGCGGTTTTCGTGTACATCTTCCATCGGTAATATAAACGGAAAATCAGTAACATTTTAGTTAATTCTAATGAAAACACATTGATTTTTATCATTTGTATTGGAAACAGCATTGTCATATGTCTTTTCTTTGATCTAAATAATAAGAAACCTCGCTGTATGATTTGGAGTTAAAATCCTCAAATATGGTTAAATAGTGACTTTTTTCACGTTTTTCATGTAGTTTGATATTACGTAAATATATTCATTTTTACCAATATTTCGATACTCTTTCATGTCGTATCACGATATGTGATTTGGCCTTTTAATCTCAGAATTTCGCATAATATTGCATTTTGAGCAAGTTTTCTTGCATTTTGCTTCGTACGAAAAATCATCGAATTTAGCAATATTTTGACGTTTATCATCTTCTTTTCCTTTATGTGATCTAAACAAAATATCATCGAATTAGGCAATATTTTGCCGTTTTTCCACGTTTTTGTGAATTTTCAGTTTATTGGTATTAATTCATTATATATACGATAAAAATGATGCAAACACATAATTGATTAGATAATAACCTTAAATACTTCATTTTCAATCAACTATTTGTTTCTCGTTAAAATACTGAGTAAGATATTGAAAAGGGGAGAAGTTCTGTTTTTATTGCATATATCGACGTTTCAGCCGGAATAGAGCGGTTTTCGTGTACATCTTCCATCGGTAATATAAACGGAAAAAAGGAACATTTTAGATAATTCTAATGAAAACACATTGATTTCTATCATTTGTATTGGAAACAACATTGTAATATGTCTTTTCTTGGATCGAAATAATACGAAACCTCGCTCTATGATTTGAAGTAAAAATCCTCAAATATGGTTAAATAGTGACTTTTTTCACGTTTTTCATGTAGTTTGATATTACGTAAATATATTCATTTTTACCAATATTTCGATACTATTTCAAGTAGTATCACGATATGTGATTTGGCCTTTAAATCTCAGAATTTCGCATAATATTGCATTTTGAGCAAGTTTTCTTGCATTTTGCTTCGTACGAAAAATCATCGAATTTAGCAATATTTTGACGTTTATCATCTTCTTTTCCTTTATGTGATCTAAACAAAATATCATCGAATTAGGCAATATTTTGCCGTTTTTCCACGTTATTGTGAGATTTCAGTTTATGGGTATTAATTCATTATATATACGATAAAAATGATGCAAACACATAATTGATTAGATAATAACCTTAAATACTTCATTTTCAATCAACTATTTGTTTCTCGTTAAAATACTGAGTAAGATATTGAAAAGGGAAGAAGTTCTGTTTTTATTGCATATATCGACGTTTCAGCCGGAATAGAGCGGTTTTCGTGTACATCTTCCATCGGTAATATAAACGGAAAATCAGTAACATTTTAGTTAATTCTAATGAAAACCCATTGATTTTTATCATTTGTATTGGAAACAGCATTGTCATATGTCTTTTCTTTGATCTAAATAATAAGAAACCTCGCTGTATGATTTGGAGTTAAAATCCTCAAATATGGTTAAATAGTGACTTTTTTTCACGTTTTTCATGTAGTTTGATATTACGTAAATATATTCATTTTTACCAATATTTCGATACTCTTTCATGTCGTATCACGATATGTGATTTGGCCTTTAAATCTCAGAATTTCGCATAATATTGCATTTTGAGCATGTTTTCTTGCATTTTGCTTCGTACGAAAAATCATCGAATTTAGCAATATTTTGACGTTTATCATCTTCTTTTCCTTTATGTGATCTAAACAAAATATCATCGAATTAGGCAATATTTTGCAGTTTTTCCACGTTTTTGTGAATTTTCAGTTTATTGGTATTAATTCATTATATATACGATAAAAATGATGCAAACACATAATTGATTAGATAATAACCTTAAATACTTCATTTTCAATCAACTCTTTGTTTCTCTTTAAAATACTGAGTAAGATATTGAAAAGGGGAGAAGTTCTGTTTGTATTGCATATATCGACGTTTCAGCCGGAACAGAGCGGTTTTCGTGTACATCTTCTATTGGTAATATAAACGGAAAATCAGTAACATTTTAGTTAATTCTAATGAAAACACATTGATTTTTATCATTTGTATTGGAAACAACATTGTCATATGTCTTTTATTGGATCTAAATAATACGAAACCTCGCTGTATGATTTGAAGTTAAAATCCTCAAATATGGTTAAATAGTGACTTTTTTCACGTTTTTCATGTAGTTTGATATTACGTAAATATATTCATTTTTACCAATATTTCGATACTATTTCATGTAGTATCACGAAATGTGATTTGGCCTTCAAATCTCAGAATTTCGCATAATATTGCATATTAAGCAAGTTTTTGTGCATTTTGTTTCGTACGAAAAATCATCGAATTGAGCAATATTTTGACGTTTATCATCCGCTTTTCCTTTATGTGATTTAAATAAAGTATCAACGAATTAGGCAATATTTTGCCGTTTTTCCACGTTTTTGTAAATTTTCAGTCTATGGGTATTATTTCATTATATATACGATAAAAATGATGCAAACACATAATTGATTAGATAATAACCTTAAATACTTCATTTTCGATCAACTATTTGTTTCTCGTTAAAATACTGAGTAAGATATTGAAAAGGGGAGAAGTTCTGTTTTTATTGCATATATCGACGTTTCAGCCGGAATAGAGCGGTTTTCGAGTACATCTTCCATCGGTACTATAAACGGAAAATAAGGAACATTTTAGATAATTCTAATGAAAACACATTGATTTTTATCATTTGTATTGGAAACAACATTGTAATATGTCTTTTCTTGGATCGAAATAATACGAAACCTCGCTCTATGATTTGAAGTAAATATCCTCAAATATGGTTAAATAGTGACTTTTTTCACGTTTTTCATGTAGTTTGATATTACGTAAATATATTCATTTTTACCAATATTTCGATACTATTTCATGTAGTATCACGATATGTGATTTGGCCTTCAAATCTCAGAATTTCGCATAATATTGCATTTTAAGCAAGTTTTCGTGCATTTTGTTTCGTACGAAAAATCATCGAATTTAGCAATATTTTGACGTTTATCATCCCCTTTTCCTTTACGTGATTTAAACAAAATATCATCGAATTAGGCAATATTTTGCCGTTTTTCCACGTTTTTGTGAGATTTCAGTTTATGGGTATTAATTCATTATATATACGATAAAAATGATGCAAACACATAATTGATTAGATAATAACCTTAAATACTTCATTTTCAATCAACTATTTGTTTTCCTTAAAATACTGAGTAAGATATTGAAAAGGGGAGAAGTTCTGTTTTTATTGCATATATCGACGTTTCAGCCGGAATAGAGCGGTTTTCGAGTACATCTTCCATCGGTACTATAAACGGAAAATAAGGAACATTTTAGATAATTCTAATGAAAACACATTGATTTTTATCATTTGTATTGGAAACAACATTGTAATATGTCTTTTCTTGGATCGAAATAATACGAAACCTCGCTCTATGATTTGAAGTTAAAATCCTCAAATATGGTTAAATAGTGACTTTTTTCACGTTTTTCATGTAGTTTGATATTACGTAAATATATTCATTTTTACCAATATTTCGATACTATTTCATGTAGTATCACGAAATGTGATTTGGCCTTCAAATCTCAGAATTTCGCATAATATTGCATATTAAGCAAGTTTTTGTGCATTTTGTTTCGTACGAAAAATCATCGAATTGAGCAATATTTTGACGTTTATCATCCGCTTTTCCTTTATGTGATTTAAATAAAGTATCAACGAATTAGGCAATATTTTGCCGTTTTTCCACGTTTTTGGCAATTTTCAGTCTATGGGTATTAATTCATTATATGTACGATAAAAATGATGCAAACACATAATTGATTAGATAATAACCTTAAATACTTCATTTTCAATCATCTATTTGTTTCTCGTTAAAATACTGAGTAAGATATTGAAAAGGGGAGAAGTTCGGTTTTTATTGCATATATCGAATTTTCAGCCGGAATAGAGCGGTTTTACGTGTACATCTTCCATCGGTAATATGAACGAAAAATCAGGAACATTTTAGATAATTCTAATGAAAACACATTTTTTTTATCATTTGTATTGGAAACAACATTGTCATATGTCTTTTCTTGGATCGAAATAATACGAAACCTCGCTCTATGATTTGTAGGTAAAATCCTCAAATATGGTAAAATAGTGACTTTTTCACGTTAATCATGTAGTTTGATATTACGCAAATATATTCATTTTTACCAATATTTCGAAACTATTTCATGTTGTTTCACGATAAGTGATTTGGCCTTCAAATCTCAGAATTTCGCATAATATTGCATTTTAAGCAAGTTTTCGTGCATTTTGTTTCGTACGAAAAATCATCGAATTTAGCAATATTTTGACGTTTATCATCCCCTTTTCCTTTACGTGATTTAAACAAAATATCATCGAATTAGGCAATATTTTGCCGTTTTTCCACGTTTTTGTGAGATTTCAGTTTATGGGTATTAATTCATTATAAATACGATAAAAATGAAGCAAACACATAATTGATTAGATAACAACCTTAAATACTTCATTTTCAATCAACTATTTGTTTCTCGTTAAAATACTGAGTAAGATATTGAAAAGGGGAGAAGTTCTGTTTTTATTGCATATATCGACGTTTCAGCCGGAATAGAGCGGTTTTCGTGTACATCTTCCATCGGTAATATAAACGGAAAAAAAGGAACATTTTAGATAATTCTAATGAAAACACATTGATTTCTATCATTTGTATTGGAAACAACATTGTAATATGTCTTTTCTTGGATCGAAATAATACGAAACCTCGCTCTATGATTTGAAGTAAAAATCCTCAAATATGGTTAAATAGTGACTTTTTTCACGTTTTTCATGTAGTTTGATATTACGTAAATATATTCATTTTTACCAATATTTCGATACTATTTCATGTAGTATCACGATATGTGATTTGGCCTTCAAATCTCAAAATTTCGCATAATATTGCATTTTAAGAAAGTTTTCGTGCATTTTGTTTCGTACGAAAAATCATCGAATTTAGCAATATTTTGACGTTTATCATCCCCTTTTCCTTTACGTGATTTAAACAAAATATCATCGAATTAGGCAATATTTTGCCGTTTTTCCACGTTATTGTGAGATTTCAGTTTATGGGTATTAATTCATTATATATACGATAAAAATGATGCAAACACATAATTGATTAGATAATAACCTTAAATACTTCATTTTCAATCAACTATTTGTTTCTCGTTAAAATACTGAGTAAGATATTGAAAAGGGAAGAAGTTCTGTTTTTATTGCATATATCGACGTTTCAGCCGGAATAGAGCGGTTTTCGTGTACATCTTCCATCGGTAATATAAACGGAAAATCAGTAACATTTTAGTTAATTCTAATGAAAACACATTGATTTTTATCATTTGTATTGGAAACAGCATTGTCATATGTCTTTTCTTTGATCTAAATAATAAGAAACCTCGCTGTATGATTTGGAGTTAAAATCCTCAAATATGGTTAAATAGTGACTTTTTCACGTTTTTCATGTAGTTTGATATTACGTAAATATATTCATTTTTACCAATATTTCGATACTATTTCATGTAGTATCACGATATGTGATTTGGCCTTCAAATCTCAGAATTTCGCATAATATTGCTTTTTAAACAAGTTTTCGTGCATTTTGTTTCGTACGAAAAATCATCGAATTTAGCAATATTTTGACGTTTATCATCCCCTTTTCCTTTACGTGATTTAAACAAAATATCATCGAATTAGGCAATATTTTGCCGTTTTTCCACGTTTTTGTGAGATTTCAGTTTATGGGTATTAATTCATTATATATACGATAAAAATGATGCAAACACATAATTGATTAGATAATAACCTTAAATACTTCATTTTCAATCATCTATTTGTTTCTCGTTAAAATACTGAGTAAGATATTGAAAAGGGGAGAAGTTCTGTTTTGATTGCATATATCGACGTTTCAGCCGGAATAGAGCGGTTTTCGTGTACATCTTCCATCGGTAATATAAACGGAAAATAAGGAACATTTTAGATAATTCTAAAACACACATTGATAAGATAACACATTGATTTTTATCATTTGTATTGGAAACAACATTGTAATATGTCTTTTCTTGGATCGAAATAATACGAAACCTCGCTCTATGATTTGAAGTTAAAATCCTTAAATATGGTTATATAGTGACTTTTTTTCACGTTTTTCATGTAGTTTGTTATTACGTAAATGTATTCATTTTTACCAATATTTCGATACTATTTCATGTAGTATCACGATATGTGATTTGGCCTTCAAATCTCAGAATTTCGCATAATATTGCATTTTAAGCAAGTTTTCGTGCGTTTTGTTTCGTACGAAAAATCATCGAATTTAGCAATATTTTGACGTTTATCATCCCCTTTTCCTTTATGTGATTTAAACAAAATATCACCGAATTAGGCAATATTTTGCCGTTTTTTCACGTATTTGGCAATTTTCAGTCTATGGGTATTAATTCATTATATGTACGATAAAAATGATGCAAACACATAATTGATTAGATAATAACCTTAAATACTTCATTTTCAATCATCTATTTGTTTCTCGTTAAAATACTGAGTAAGATATTGAAAAGGGGAGAAGTTCGGTTTTTATTGCATATATTGAATTTTCAGCCGGAATAGAGCGGTTTTACGTGTACATCTTCCATCGGTAATATGAACGAAAAATCAGGAACATTTTAGATAATTCTAATGAAAACACATTTTTTTTATCATTTGTATTGGAAACAACATTGTCATATGTCTTTTCTTGGATCGAAATAATACGAAACCTCGCTCTATGATGTGTAGGTAAAATCCTCAAATATGGTAAAATAGTGACTTTTTCACGTTAATCATGTAGTTTGATATTACGCAAATATATTCATTTTTACCAATATTTCGAAACTATTTCATGTTGTTTCACGATAAGTGATTTGGCCTTCAAATCTCAGAATTTCGCATAATATTGCATTTTAAGCAAGTTTTCGTGCATTTTGTTTCGTACGAAAAATCATCGAATTTAGCAATATTTTGACGTTTATCATCCCCTTTTCCTTTACGTGATTTAAACAAAATATCATCGAATTAGGCAATATTTTGCCGTTTTTCCACGTTTTTGTGAGATTTCAGTTTATGGGTATTAATTCATTATAAATACGATAAAAATGATGCAAACACATAATTGATTAGATAATAACCTTAAATACTTCATTTTCAATCAACTATTTGTTTCTCGTTAAAATACTGAGTAAGATATTGAAAAGGGGAGAAGTTCTGTTTTTATTGCATATATCGACGTTTCAGCCGGAATAGAGCGGTTTTCGTGTACATCTTCCATCGGTAATATAAACGGAAAAAAGGAACATTTTAGATAATTCTAATGAAAACACATTGATTTCTATCATTTGTATTGGAAACAACATTGTAATATGTCTTTTCTTGGATCGAAATAATACGAAACCTCGCTCTATGATTTGAAGTAAAAATCCTCAAATATGGTTAAATAGTGACTTTTTTCACGTTTTTCATGTAGTTTGATATTACGTAAATATATTCATTTTTACCAATATTTCGATACTATTTCATGTAGTATCACGATATGTGATTTGGCCTTTAAATCTCAGAATTTCGCATAATATTGCATTTTGAGCAAGTTTTCTTGCATTTTGCTTCGTACGAAAAATCATCGAATTTAGCAATATTTTGACGTTTATCATCTTCTTTTCCTTTATGTGATCTAAACAAAATATCATCGAATTAGGCAATATTTTGCCGTTTTTCCACGTTATTGTGAGATTTCAGTTTATGGGTATTAATTCATTATATATACGATAAAAATGATGCAAACACATAATTGATTAGATAATAACCTTAAATACTTCATTTTCAATCAACTATTTGTTTCTCGTTAAAATACTGAGTAAGATATTGAAAAGGGAAGAAGTTCTGTTTTTATTGCATATATCGACGTTTCAGCCGGAATAGAGCGGTTTTCGTGTACATCTTCCATCGGTAATATAAACGGAAAATCAGTAACATTTTAGTTAATTCTAATGAAAACCCATTGATTTTTATCATTTGTATTGGAAACAGCATTGTCATATGTCTTTTCTTTGATCTAAATAATAAGAAACCTCGCTGTATGATTTGGAGTTAAAATCCTCAAATATGGTTAAATAGTGACTTTTTTTCACGTTTTTCATGTAGTTTGATATTACGTAAATATATTCATTTTTACCAATATTTCGATACTCTTTCATGTCGTATCACGATATGTGATTTGGCCTTTAAATCTCAGAATTTCGCATAATATTGCATTTTGAGCATGTTTTCTTGCATTTTGCTTCGTACGAAAAATCATCGAATTTAGCAATATTTTGACGTTTATCATCTTCTTTTCCTTTATGTGATCTAAACAAAATATCATCGAATTAGGCAATATTTTGCAGTTTTTCCACGTTTTTGTGAATTTTCAGTTTATTGGTATTAATTCATTATATATACGATAAAAATGATGCAAACACATAATTGATTAGATAATAACCTTAAATACTTCATTTTCAATCAACTCTTTGTTTCTCTTTAAAATACTGAGTAAGATATTGAAAAGGGGAGAAGTTCTGTTTGTATTGCATATATCGACGTTTCAGCCGGAACAGAGCGGTTTTCGTGTACATCTTCTATTGGTAATATAAACGGAAAATCAGTAACATTTTAGTTAATTCTAATGAAAACACATTGATTTTTATCATTTGTATTGGAAACAACATTGTCATATGTCTTTTATTGGATCTAAATAATACGAAACCTCGCTGTATGATTTGAAGTTAAAATCCTCAAATATGGTTAAATAGTGACTTTTTTCACGTTTTTCATGTAGTTTGATATTACGTAAATATATTCATTTTTACCAATATTTCGATACTATTTCATGTAGTATCACGAAATGTGATTTGGCCTTCAAATCTCAGAATTTCGCATAATATTGCATATTAAGCAAGTTTTTGTGCATTTTGTTTCGTACGAAAAATCATCGAATTGAGCAATATTTTGACGTTTATCATCCGCTTTTCCTTTATGTGATTTAAATAAAGTATCAACGAATTAGGCAATATTTTGCCGTTTTTCCACGTTTTTGTAAATTTTCAGTCTATGGGTATTATTTCATTATATATACGATAAAAATGATGCAAACACATAATTGATTAGATAATAACCTTAAATACTTCATTTTCGATCAACTATTTGTTTCTCGTTAAAATACTGAGTAAGATATTGAAAAGGGGAGAAGTTCTGTTTTTATTGCATATATCGACGTTTCAGCCGGAATAGAGCGGTTTTCGAGTACATCTTCCATCGGTACTATAAACGGAAAATAAGGAACATTTTAGATAATTCTAATGAAAACACATTGATTTTTATCATTTGTATTGGAAACAACATTGTAATATGTCTTTTCTTGGATCGAAATAATACGAAACCTCGCTCTATGATTTGAAGTAAATATCCTCAAATATGGTTAAATAGTGACTTTTTTCACGTTTTTCATGTAGTTTGATATTACGTAAATATATTCATTTTTACCAATATTTCGATACTATTTCATGTAGTATCACGATATGTGATTTGGCCTTCAAATCTCAGAATTTCGCATAATATTGCATTTTAAGCAAGTTTTCGTGCATTTTGTTTCGTACGAAAAATCATCGAATTTAGCAATATTTTGACGTTTATCATCCCCTTTTCCTTTACGTGATTTAAACAAAATATCATCGAATTAGGCAATATTTTGCCGTTTTTCCACGTTTTTGTGAGATTTCAGTTTATGGGTATTAATTCATTATATATACGATAAAAATGATGCAAACACATAATTGATTAGATAATAACCTTAAATACTTCATTTTCAATCAACTATTTGTTTTCCTTAAAATACTGAGTAAGATATTGAAAAGGGGAGAAGTTCTGTTTTTATTGCATATATCGACGTTTCAGCCGGAATAGAGCGGTTTTCGAGTACATCTTCCATCGGTACTATAAACGGAAAATAAGGAACATTTTAGATAATTCTAATGAAAACACATTGATTTTTATCATTTGTATTGGAAACAACATTGTAATATGTCTTTTCTTGGATCGAAATAATACGAAACCTCGCTCTATGATTTGAAGTTAAAATCCTCAAATATGGTTAAATAGTGACTTTTTTCACGTTTTTCATGTAGTTTGATATTACGTAAATATATTCATTTTTACCAATATTTCGATACTATTTCATGTAGTATCACGAAATGTGATTTGGCCTTCAAATCTCAGAATTTCGCATAATATTGCATATTAAGCAAGTTTTTGTGCATTTTGTTTCGTACGAAAAATCATCGAATTGAGCAATATTTTGACGTTTATCATCCGCTTTTCCTTTATGTGATTTAAATAAAGTATCAACGAATTAGGCAATATTTTGCCGTTTTTCCACGTTTTTGGCAATTTTCAGTCTATGGGTATTAATTCATTATATGTACGATAAAAATGATGCAAACACATAATTGATTAGATAATAACCTTAAATACTTCATTTTCAATCATCTATTTGTTTCTCGTTAAAATACTGAGTAAGATATTGAAAAGGGGAGAAGTTCGGTTTTTATTGCATATATCGAATTTTCAGCCGGAATAGAGCGGTTTTACGTGTACATCTTCCATCGGTAATATGAACGAAAAATCAGGAACATTTTAGATAATTCTAATGAAAACACATTTTTTTTATCATTTGTATTGGAAACAACATTGTCATATGTCTTTTCTTGGATCGAAATAATACGAAACCTCGCTCTATGATTTGTAGGTAAAATCCTCAAATATGGTAAAATAGTGACTTTTTCACGTTAATCATGTAGTTTGATATTACGCAAATATATTCATTTTTACCAATATTTCGAAACTATTTCATGTTGTTTCACGATAAGTGATTTGGCCTTCAAATCTCAGAATTTCGCATAATATTGCATTTTAAGCAAGTTTTCGTGCATTTTGTTTCGTACGAAAAATCATCGAATTTAGCAATATTTTGACGTTTATCATCCCCTTTTCCTTTACGTGATTTAAACAAAATATCATCGAATTAGGCAATATTTTGCCGTTTTTCCACGTTTTTGTGAGATTTCAGTTTATGGGTATTAATTCATTATAAATACGATAAAAATGAAGCAAACACATAATTGATTAGATAACAACCTTAAATACTTCATTTTCAATCAACTATTTGTTTCTCGTTAAAATACTGAGTAAGATATTGAAAAGGGGAGAAGTTCTGTTTTTATTGCATATATCGACGTTTCAGCCGGAATAGAGCGGTTTTCGTGTACATCTTCCATCGGTAATATAAACGGAAAAAAAGGAACATTTTAGATAATTCTAATGAAAACACATTGATTTCTATCATTTGTATTGGAAACAACATTGTAATATGTCTTTTCTTGGATCGAAATAATACGAAACCTCGCTCTATGATTTGAAGTAAAAATCCTCAAATATGGTTAAATAGTGACTTTTTTCACGTTTTTCATGTAGTTTGATATTACGTAAATATATTCATTTTTACCAATATTTCGATACTATTTCATGTAGTATCACGATATGTGATTTGGCCTTCAAATCTCAAAATTTCGCATAATATTGCATTTTAAGAAAGTTTTCGTGCATTTTGTTTCGTACGAAAAATCATCGAATTTAGCAATATTTTGACGTTTATCATCCCCTTTTCCTTTACGTGATTTAAACAAAATATCATCGAATTAGGCAATATTTTGCCGTTTTTCCACGTTATTGTGAGATTTCAGTTTATGGGTATTAATTCATTATATATACGATAAAAATGATGCAAACACATAATTGATTAGATAATAACCTTAAATACTTCATTTTCAATCAACTATTTGTTTCTCGTTAAAATACTGAGTAAGATATTGAAAAGGGAAGAAGTTCTGTTTTTATTGCATATATCGACGTTTCAGCCGGAATAGAGCGGTTTTCGTGTACATCTTCCATCGGTAATATAAACGGAAAATCAGTAACATTTTAGTTAATTCTAATGAAAACACATTGATTTTTATCATTTGTATTGGAAACAGCATTGTCATATGTCTTTTCTTTGATCTAAATAATAAGAAACCTCGCTGTATGATTTGGAGTTAAAATCCTCAAATATGGTTAAATAGTGACTTTTTCACGTTTTTCATGTAGTTTGATATTACGTAAATATATTCATTTTTACCAATATTTCGATACTATTTCATGTAGTATCACGATATGTGATTTGGCCTTCAAATCTCAGAATTTCGCATAATATTGCTTTTTAAACAAGTTTTCGTGCATTTTGTTTCGTACGAAAAATCATCGAATTTAGCAATATTTTGACGTTTATCATCCCCTTTTCCTTTACGTGATTTAAACAAAATATCATCGAATTAGGCAATATTTTGCCGTTTTTCCACGTTTTTGTGAGATTTCAGTTTATGGGTATTAATTCATTATATATACGATAAAAATGATGCAAACACATAATTGATTAGATAATAACCTTAAATACTTCATTTTCAATCATCTATTTGTTTCTCGTTAAAATACTGAGTAAGATATTGAAAAGGGGAGAAGTTCTGTTTTGATTGCATATATCGACGTTTCAGCCGGAATAGAGCGGTTTTCGTGTACATCTTCCATCGGTAATATAAACGGAAAATAAGGAACATTTTAGATAATTCTAAAACACACATTGATAAGATAACACATTGATTTTTATCATTTGTATTGGAAACAACATTGTAATATGTCTTTTCTTGGATCGAAATAATACGAAACCTCGCTCTATGATTTGAAGTTAAAATCCTTAAATATGGTTATATAGTGACTTTTTTTCACGTTTTTCATGTAGTTTGTTATTACGTAAATGTATTCATTTTTACCAATATTTCGATACTATTTCATGTAGTATCACGATATGTGATTTGGCCTTCAAATCTCAGAATTTCGCATAATATTGCATTTTAAGCAAGTTTTCGTGCGTTTTGTTTCGTACGAAAAATCATCGAATTTAGCAATATTTTGACGTTTATCATCCCCTTTTCCTTTATGTGATTTAAACAAAATATCACCGAATTAGGCAATATTTTGCCGTTTTTTCACGTATTTGGCAATTTTCAGTCTATGGGTATTAATTCATTATATGTACGATAAAAATGATGCAAACACATAATTGATTAGATAATAACCTTAAATACTTCATTTTCAATCATCTATTTGTTTCTCGTTAAAATACTGAGTAAGATATTGAAAAGGGGAGAAGTTCGGTTTTTATTGCATATATTGAATTTTCAGCCGGAATAGAGCGGTTTTACGTGTACATCTTCCATCGGTAATATGAACGAAAAATCAGGAACATTTTAGATAATTCTAATGAAAACACATTTTTTTTATCATTTGTATTGGAAACAACATTGTCATATGTCTTTTCTTGGATCGAAATAATACGAAACCTCGCTCTATGATGTGTAGGTAAAATCCTCAAATATGGTAAAATAGTGACTTTTTCACGTTAATCATGTAGTTTGATATTACGCAAATATATTCATTTTTACCAATATTTCGAAACTATTTCATGTTGTTTCACGATAAGTGATTTGGCCTTCAAATCTCAGAATTTCGCATAATATTGCATTTTAAGCAAGTTTTCGTGCATTTTGTTTCGTACGAAAAATCATCGAATTTAGCAATATTTTGACGTTTATCATCCCCTTTTCCTTTACGTGATTTAAACAAAATATCATCGAATTAGGCAATATTTTGCCGTTTTTCCACGTTTTTGTGAGATTTCAGTTTATGGGTATTAATTCATTATAAATACGATAAAAATGATGCAAACACATAATTGATTAGATAATAACCTTAAATACTTCATTTTCAATCAACTATTTGTTTCTCGTTAAAATACTGAGTAAGATATTGAAAAGGGGAGAAGTTCTGTTTTTATTGCATATATCGACGTTTCAGCCGGAATAGAGCGGTTTTCGTGTACATCTTCCATCGGTAATATAAACGGAAAAAAGGAACATTTTAGATAATTCTAATGAAAACACATTGATTTCTATCATTTGTATTGGAAACAACATTGTAATATGTCTTTTCTTGGATCGAAATAATACGAAACCTCGCTCTATGATTTGAAGTAAAAATCCTCAAATATGGTTAAATAGTGACTTTTTTCACGTTTTTCATGTAGTTTGATATTACGTAAATATATTCATTTTTACCAATATTTCGATACTATTTCATGTAGTATCACGATATGTGATTTGGCCTTTAAATCTCAGAATTTCGCATAATATTGCATTTTGAGCAAGTTTTCTTGCATTTTGCTTCGTACGAAAAATCATCGAATTTAGCAATATTTTGACGTTTATCATCTTTTCCTTTATGTGATCTAAACAAAATATCATCGAATTAGGCAATATTTTGCCGTTTTTCCACGTTTTTGTGAATTTTCAGTTTATTGGTATTAATTCATTATATATACGATAAAAATGATGCAAACACATAATTGATTAGATAATAACCTTAAATACTTCATTTTCAATCAACTCTTTGTTTCTCTTTAAAATACTGAGTAAGATATTGAAAAGGGGAGAAGTTCTGTTTGTATTGCATATATCGACGTTTCAGCCGGAATAGAGCGGTTTTCGTGTACATCTTCCATCGGTAATATAAACGGAAAATCAGTAACATTTTAGTTAATTCTAATGAAAACACATTGATTTTTATCATTTGTATTGGAAACAACATTGTCATATGTCTTTTCTTGGATCTAAATAATACGAAACCTCGCTGTATGATTTGAAGTTAAAATCCTCAAATATGGTTAAATAGTGACTTTTTTAACGTTTTTCATGTAGTTTGATATTACGTAAATATATTCATTTTTACCAATATTTCGATACTATTTCATGTAGTATCACGATATGTGATTTGGCCTTCAAATCTCAGAATTTCGCATAATATTGCATTTTAAGCAAGTTTTCTTGCATTTTGTTTCGTACGAAAAATCATCGAATTTAGCAATATTTTGACGTTTATCATCCCCCTTTTCCTTTATGGGATTTAAACAAAGTATCATTGAATTAGGCAATATTTTGCCGTTTTTCCACGTTTTTGTAAATTTTCAGTCTATGGGTATTAATTCATTATATATACGATAAAAATGATGCAAACACATAATTGATTAGATAATAACCTTAAATACTTCATTTTCAATCAACTATTTGTTTCTCGTTAAAATACTGAGTAAGATATTGAAAAGGGGAGAAGTTCTGTTTTTATTGCATATACCGACGTTTCAGCCGGAATAGAGCGGTATTCGTGTACATCTTCCACCGGAAATATAAACCGAAAATCAGGAACATTTTATATAATTCTAATGAAACCACATTGATTTTTATAATTTGTATTGGAAACAACATTGTCATATGTCTTTTCTTGGATCGAAATAATACGAAACCTCGCTCTATGATTTAAAGTTAAAATCCTCAAATATGGTTAAATAGTGACTTTTTTCACGTTTTTCATGTAGTTTGATATTACGTAAATATAATTTACGTAATAAATCTCCCCTTTTCCTTTATGTGATTTAAACAAAATATCATCGAATTAGGCAATATTTTGCCGTTTTTCCACGTTTTTGTAAATTTTCAGTCTATGGGTATTAATTCATTATATAAACGATAAAAATGATATTACAATTATGGTTAAATAGTGACTTTTTTCACGTTTTTCATGTAGTTTGATATTACGTAAATATATTCATTTTTACCAATATTTCGAAACTATTTCATTTAGTTTCACGATATGTGATTTGATCTTCAAATCTCAGAATTTCGCATAATATTGCATTTTAAGCAAGTTTTCGTGCATTTTGTTTCGTACGAAAAATATTCGAATTGAGCAATATTTTGACGTTTATCATCCCCTTTTCCTTTATGTGATTTAAACAAAGTATCATCGAATTAGGCAATATTTTGCCGTTTTTCCACGTTTTTGTAAATTTTCAGTCTATGGGTATTAATTCATTATATAAACGATAAAAATGATATTACAATTATGGTTAATAGTGACTTTTTTCACGTTTTTCATGTAGTTTGATATTACGTAAATATATTCATTTTTACCAATATTTCGAAACTATTTCATTTAGTTTCACGATATGTGATTTGGCCTTCAAATCTCAGAATTTCGCATAATATTGCATTTTAAGCAAGTTTTCGTGCATTTTGTTTCGTACGAAAAATAATCGAATTGAGCAATATTTTGACGTTTATCATCCCCTTTTCCTTTACGTGATTTAAACAAAATATCATCGAATTAGGCAATATTTTGCCGTTTTTCCACGTTTTTGTGAGATTTCAGGTTATGGGTATTAATTCATTATATATACGATAAAAATGATGCAAACATATAATTGATTAAATAATAACCTTAAAAACTTCATTTTCAATCAACTATTTGTTTCTCGTTAAAATACTGAGTAAGATATTGAAAAGGGGAGAAGTTCGGTTTTTATTGCATATATCGAATTTTCAGCCGGAATAGAGCGGTTTTACGTGTACATCTTCCATCGGTAATATGAACGAAAAATCAGGAACATTTTAGATAATTCTAATGAAAACACATTGTTTTTTATCATTTGTATTGGAAACAACATTGTCATATGTCTTTTCTTGGATCGAAATAATACGACACCTCGCTCTATGATTTGTAGGTAAAATCCTCAAATATGGTAAAATAGTGACTTTTTCACGTTAATCATGTAGTTTGATATTACGCAAATATATTCATTTTTACCAATATTTCGAAACTATTTCATGTAGTTTCACGATATGTGATTTGGCCTTCAAATCTCAGAATTTTGCATAATATTGCATTTTAAGCAAGTTTTCGTGCATTTTGTTTCGTACGAAAAATCATCGAATTTAGCAATATTTTGACGTTTATCATCCCCCTTTTCCTTTACGTGATTTAAACAAAATATCATCGAATTAGGCAATATTTTGCCGTTTTCCCACGTTTTTGTGAATTTTCAGTCTATGGGTATTAATTCATTATATGTACGATAAAAATGATGCAAACACATAATTGATTAGATAAATAACCTTAAATACTTCATTTTCAATCATCTATTTGTTTCTCGTTAAAATAATGAGTAAGATATTGAAAAGGGGAGACGTTCGGTTTTTATTGCATATATCGACGTTTCAGCCGGAATAGAGCGGTTTTACGTGTACATCTTCAATCGGTAATATGAACCGAAAATCAGGAAAATTTTATATAATTCTAATGAAAATACATTGATTTTTATCATTTGTATTGGAAACAACATTGTCATATGTCTTTTCTTGGATTGAAATAATACGAAACGTCGCTCTATGATTTGAAGTTAAAATCCTCATATATGGTAAAATAGTGACTTTTTCACGTTAATCATGTAGTTTGATATTACGTAAATATATTCATTTTTGTCAATATTTCGAAACTATTTCATGTAGTTTCACGATAAGTGATTTGTCCTTCAAATCTCAGAATTTCGCTTAATATTGCATTTTAAGCAAGTTTTCGTGCATTTTGTTTCGTACGAAAAATCATCGAATTTAGCAATATTTTGACGTTTATCATCCTCTTTTCCTTTACGTGATTTAAACAAAATATCATCGAATTAGGCAATATTTTGCCGTTTTTCCACGTTATTGTGAGATTTCAGTTTATGGGTATTAATTCATTATATATACGATAAAAATGATGCAAACACATAATTGATTAGATAATAACCTTAAATACTTCATTTTCAATCAACTATTTGTTTCTCGTTAAAATACTGAGTAAGATATTGAAAAGGGAAGAAGTTCTGTTTTTATTGCATATATCGACGTTTCAGCCGGAATAGAGCGGTTTTCGTGTACATCTTCCATCGGTAATATAAACGAAAAATCAGTAACATTTTAGTTAATTCTAATGAAAACACATTGATTTTTATCATTTGTATTATCATATGGCATTGTCATATGTCTTTTCTTTGATCTAAATAATAAGAAACCTCGCTGTATGATTTGGAGTTAAAATCCTCAAATATGGTTAAATAGTGACTTTTTTTTCACGTTTTTCATGTAGTTTGATATTACGTAAATATATTCATTTTTACCAATATTTCGATACTCTTTCATGTCGTATCACGATATGTGATTTGGCCTTTAAATCTCAGAATTTCGCATAATATTGCATTTTGAGCAAGTTTTCTTGCATTTTGCTTCGTACGAAAAATCATCGAATTTAGCAATATTTTGACGTTTATCATCTTCTTTTCCTTTATGTGATCTAAACAAAATATCATCGAATTAGGCAATATTTTGCCGTTTTTCCACGTTTTTGTGAATTTTCAGTTTATTGGTATTAATTCATTATATATACGATAAAAATGATGCAAACACAGAATTGATTAGATAATAACCTTAAATACTTCATTTTCAATCAACTCTTTGTTTCTCTTTAAAATACTGAGTAAGATATTGAAAAGGGGAGAAGTTCTGTTTGTATTGCATATATCGACGTTTCAGCCGGAATAGAGCGGTTTTCGTGTACATCTTCCATCGGTAATATAAACGGAAAATCAGTAACATTTTAGTTAATTCTAATGAAAACACATTGATTTTTATCATTTGTATTGGAAACAACATTGTCATATGTCTTTTCTTGGATCTAAATAATACGAAACCTCGCTGTATGATTTGAAGTTAAAATCCTCAAATATGGTTAAATAGTGACTTTTTTCACGTTTTTCATGTAGTTTGATATTACGTAAATAATCATCTATGATTATTTTTACCAATATTTTGGTAATAATACCATTTTTAATACCAGTAAATACCATTAATACCAGTAAATACCATTAATACCAGTAAAATACCATTTTTACCAATATTTCGATACTATTTCATGTAGTATCACGATATGTGATTTGGCCTTCAAATCTCAGAATTTCGCATAATATTGCATTTTAAGCAAGTTTTCTTGCATTTTGTTTCGTACGAAAAATCATCGAATTTAGCAATATTTTGACGTTTATCATCCCCCTTTTCCTTTATGGGATTTAAACAAAGTATCATTGAATTAGGCAATATTTTGCCGTTTTTCCACGTTTTTGTAAATTTTCAGTCAATGGGTATTAATTCATTATATATACGATAAAAATGATGCAAACACATAATTGATTAGATAATAACCTTAAATACTTCATTTTCAATCAACTATTTGTTTCTCGTTAAAATACTGAGTAAGATATTGAAAAGGGGAGAAGTTCTGTTTTTATTGCATATATCGACGTTTCAGCCGGAATAGAGCGGTATTCGTGTACATCTTCCACCGGAAATATAAACCGAAAATCAGGAACATTTTATATAATTCTAATGAAAACACATTGATTTTTATAATTTGTATTGGAAACAACATTGTCATATGTCTTTTCTTGGATCGAAATAATACGAAACCTCGCTCTATGATTTAAAGTTAAGATCCTCAAATATGGTTAAATAGTGACTTTTTTCACGTTTTTCATGTAGTTTGATATTACGTAAATATAATTTACGTAATAAATCTCCCCTTTTCCTTTATGTGATTTAAACAAAATATCATCGAATTAGGCAATATTTTGCCGTTTTTCCACGTTTTTGTAAATTTTCAGTCTATGGGTATTAATTCATTATATAAACGATAAAAATGATATTACAATTATGGTTAAATAGTGACTTTTTTCACGTTTTTCATGTAGTTTGATATTACGTAAATATATTTATTTTTACCAATATTTCGAAACTATTTCATTTAGTTTCACGATATGTGATTTGGCCTTCAAATCTCAGAATTTCGCATAATATTGCATTTTAAGCAAGTTTTCGTGCATTTTGTTTCGTACGAAAAATATTCGAATTGAGCAATATTTTGACGTTTATCATCCCCTTTTCCTTTATGTGATTTAAACAAAGTATCATCGAATTAGGCAATATTTTGCCGTTTTTCCACGTTTTTGTAAATTTTCAGTCTATGTGTATTAATTCATTATATAAACGATAAAAATGATATTACAATTATGGTTAATAGTGACTTTTTTCACGTTTTTCATGTAGTTTGATATTACGTAAATATATTCATTTTTACCAATATTTCGAAACTATTTCATGTAGTTTCACGATATGTGATTTGGCCTTCAAATCTCAGAATTTTGCATAATATTGCATTTTAAGCAAGTTTTCGTGCATTTTGTTTCGTACGAAAAATCATCGAATTTAGCAATATTTTGACGTTTATCATCCCCCTTTTCCTTTACGTGATTTAAACAAAATATCATCGAATTAGGCAATATTTTGCCGTTTTCCCACGTTTTTGTGAATTTTCAGTCTATGGGTATTAATTCATTATATATACGATAAAAATGATGCAAACACATAATTGATTAGATAATAACCTTAAATACTTCATTTACAATCATCTATTTGTTTCTCGTTAAAATACTGAGTAAGATATTGAAAAGGGGAGAAGTTCGGTTTTTATTGCATATATCGACGTTTCAGCCGGAATAGAGCGGTTTTACGTGTACATCTTCCATCGGTAATACTAACGGAAAATCAGGAACATTTTAGATAATTCTAATGAAAACATTGTTTTTTATCATTTGTATTGGAAACAACATTGTCATATGTCTTTTCTTGGATCGAAATAATACGAAACCTCGCTCTATGATCTGAAGGTAAAATCCTCGAATATGGTAAAATAGTGACTTTTTCACGTTAATCATGTAGTTTGATATTACGCAAATATATTCATCTTTACCAATATTTCGAATCTATTTCATGTAGTTTCACGATAAGTGATTTGGCCTTCAAATCTCAGAATTTCGCATAATATTGCATTTTAAGCAAGTTTTCGTGCATTTTGTTTCGTACGAAAAATCATCGAATTTAGCAATATTTTGACGTTTATCATCCCCTTTTCCTTTACGTGATTTAAACGAAATATTATCGAATTAGGCAATATTTTGCCGTTTTTACACGTTTTTGTGAATTTTCAGTCTATGGGTATTAATTCATTATATGTACGATAAAAATGATGCAAACACATAATTGATTAGATAAATAACCTTAAATACTTCATTTTCAATCATCTATTTGTTTCTCGTTAAAATACTGAGTAAGATATTGAAAAGGGGAGAAGTTCGGTTTTTATTGCATATATCGACGTTTCAGCCGGAATAGAGCGGTTTTACGTGTACATCTTCCATCGGTAATACAAACGGAAAATCAGGAACATTTTAGATAATTCTAATGAAAACATTGTTTTTTATCATTTGTATTGGAAACAACATTGTCATATGTCTTTTCTTGGATCGAAATAATACGAAACCTCGCTCTATGATCTGAAGGTAAAATCCTCAAATATGGTAAAATAGTGACTTTTTCACGTTAATCATGTAGTTTGATATTACGCAAATATATTCATCTTTACCAATATTTCGAATCTATTTCATGTAGTTTCACGATAAGTGATTTGGCCTTCAAATCTCAGAATTTCGCACAATATTGCATTTTAAGCAAGTTTTCGTGCATTTTGTTTCGTACGAAAAATCATCGAATTTAGCAATATTTTGACGTTTATCATCCCCTTTTCCTTTACGTGATTTAAACGAAATATTATCGAATTAGGCAATATTTTGCCGTTTTTCCACGTTTTTGTGAATTTTCAGTCTATGGGTATTAATTCATTATATGTACGATAAAAATGATGCAAACACATAATTGATTAGATAAATAACCTTAAATACTTCATTTTCAATCATCTATTTGTTTCTCGTTAAAATACTGAGTAAGATATTGAAAAGGGGAGAAGTTCGGTTTTTATTGCATATATCGACGTTTCAGCCGGAATAGAGCGGTTTTACGTGTACATCTTCAATCGGTAATATGAACCGAAAATCAGGAAAATTTTATATAATTCTAATGAAAATACATTGATTTTTATCATTTGTATTGGAAACAACATTGTCATATGTCTTTTCTTGGATTGAAATAATACGAAACGTCGCTCTATGATTTGAAGTTAAAATCCTCATATATGGTAAAATAGTGACTTTTTCACGTTAATCATGTAGTTTGATATTACGTAAGTATATTCTTTTTTGTCAATATTTCGAAACTATTTCATGTAGTTTCACGATAAGTGATTTGTCCTTCAAATCTCAGAATTTCGCATAATATTGCATTTTAAGCAAGTTTTCGTGCATTTTGTTTCGTACGAAAAATAATCGAATTTAGCAATATTTTGACGTTTATCATCCCCTTTTCCTTTACGTGATTTAAACAAAATATCATCGAATTAGGCAATATTTTGCCGTTTTTCCACGTTTTTTTAAATTTTCAGTTAATTGGTATTAATTCATTAAATATACGATAAAAATGATGCAAACACATAATTGATTAGATAATAACCTTATATACTTCATTTTCAATCAACTCTTTGTTTCTCGTTAAAATACTGAGTTAGATATTGAAAAGGGAAGAAGTTCTGTTTTTATTGCATATATCGACGTTTCAGTCGAAATAGCGCGGTTTTCGTGTACATCTTGTATCGGTAATATAAACGGAAAATCAGTAAAATTTTAGTTAATTCTAATGAAAACACATTGATTTTTATCATTTGTATTGGAAACAACAATGTAATATGTCTTTTCTTGGATCTAAACAATACGAAACCTCGCTGTATGATTTGAAGTTAAAATCCTCATATATGGTTAAATAGTGACTTTTTTTCACGTTTTTCATGTAGTTTGATATTACGTAAATATATTCATTTTTACCAATATTTCGATACTATTTCATGTCGTATCACGATATGTGATTTGGCCTTCAAATCTCAGAATTTCGCATAATATTGCATTTTGTGCAAGTTTTCTTGCATTTTGCTTCGTACGAAAAATCATCGAATTTAGCAATATTTTGACGTTTATCATCTTCTTTTCCTTTATGTGATCTAAACAAAATATCATCGAATTAGGCAATATTTTGCCGTTTTTCCACGTTTTTGTGAATTTTCAGTTTATTGGTATTAATTCATTATATATACGATAAAAATGATGCAAACACATAATTGATTAGATAATAACCTTAAATACTTCATTTTTAATCAACTCTTTGTTTCTCTTTAAAATACTGAGTAAGATATTGAAAAGGGGAGAAGTTTTGTTTGTATTGCATATATCGACGTTTCAGCCGGAATAGAGCGGTTTTCGTGTACATCTTCCATCGGTAATATAAACGGAAAATCAGTAACATTTTAGTTAATTCTAATGAAAACACATTGATTTTTATCATTTGTATTGGAAACAACATTGTCATATGTCTTTTCTTGGATCTAAATAATACGAAACCTCGCTGTATGATTTGAAGTTAAAATCCTCAAATATGGTTAAATAGTGACTTTTTTCACGTTTTTCATGTAGTTTGATATTACGTAAATATATTCATTTTTACCAATATTTCGATACTATTTCATGTAGTATCACGATATGTGATTTGGCTTCAAATCTCAGAATTTCGCATAATATTGCATTTTAAGCAAGTTTTCTTGCATTTTGTTTCGTACGAAAAATCATCGAATTTAGCAATATTTTGACGTTCATCATCCCCTTTTCCTTTACTTTACTTTCCTTTCTTTCCTTTAAACAAAATATCATCGAATTAGGCAATATTTTGCCGTTTTTCCACGTGTTTGTGAGATTTCAGTTTATGGGTATTAATTCATTATATATACGATAAAAATGATGCAAACACATAATTGATTAGATAATAACCTTAAATACTTCATTTTCAATCAACTATTTGTTTCTCGTTAAAATACTGAGTAAGATATTGAAAAGGGAAGAAGTTCTGTTTTTATTGCATATATCGACGTTTCAGCCGGAATAGCGCGGTTTTCGTGTACGTCTTGTATCGGTAATATAAACGGAAAATCAGTAACATTTTAGTTAGTTCTATTGGAAACACATTGATTTTTATCATTTGTATTGGAAACAACATTGTCATATGTCTTTTCTTGGATCTAAATAATACGAAACCTCGCTGTATGATTTGAAGTTAATATCCTCAAATATGGTTAAATAGTGACTTTTTTCACGTTTTTCATGTAGTTTGATATTACGTAAATATATTCATTTTTAGCAATATTTCGATACTATTCTATGTTGTATCACGATATGTGATTTGGACTTCATATCTCAGAATTTCGCATAATATTGCATTTTAAGCAAGTTTTCTTGCATTTTGTTTCGTACGAAAAATCATCGAATTTAGCAATATTTTGACGTTTATCATCCCCTTTTCCTTTATGTGATTTAAACAAAGTATCATCGAATTAGGCAATATTTTGCCGTTTTTCCACGTTTTTGTAAATTTTCAGTCTATGGGTATTAATTCATTATATATACGATAAAAATGATGCAAACACATAATTGATTAGATAATAACCTTAAATACTTCATTTTCAATCAACTATTTGTTTCTCGTTAAAATACTGAGTAAGATATTGAAAAGGGGAGAAGTTCTGTTTTTATTGCATATATCGACGTTTCAGCCGGAATAGAGCGGTTTTCGTGCACATCTTCCACCGGTAATATAAACCGAAAATCAGGAAAATTTTATATAATTCTAATGAAAACACATTGATTTTTATCATTTGTATTTGAAACAACATTGTCATATGTCTTTTCTTTGATCTAAATAATAAGAAACCTCGCTGTATGATTTGAAGTTAAAATCATCAAATATGGTTAAATAGTGACTTTTTTCACGTTTTTCATGTAGTTTGATATTACGTAAATATATTCATTTTTACCAATATTTCGATACTATTTCATGTAGTATCACGATATGTGATATGGCGTTTAAATCTCAGAATTTTGCATAATATTGCATTTTGAGCAAGTTTTCTTGCATTTTGTTTCGTACGAAAAATCATCGAATTTAGCAATATTTTGACGTTTATCATCCCCTTTTCCTTTAAGTGATTTAAACAAAATATCAACGAATTAGGCAATATTTTGCCGTTTTTCCACGTTTTTGTGAATTTTCAGTTTATTGGTATTAATTCATTATATATACGATAAAAATGATGCAAACACATAATTGATTAGATAATTACCTTAAATACTTCATTTTCAATCAACTCTTTGTTTCTCTTTAAAATACTGAGTAAGATATTGAAAAGGGGAGAAGTTCTGTTTTTATTGCATATATCGACGTTTCAGCCGGAATAGAGCGGTTTTCGTGTACATCTTCCATCGGTAATATAAACGGAAAACAGTAACATTTTAGTTAATTCTAATGAAAACACATTGATTTTTATCATTTGTATTGGAAACAACATTGTCATATGTCTTTTCTTTGATATAAATAATACGAAACCTCGCTGTATGATTTGAAGTTAAAATCCTAAAATATGGTTAAATAGTGACTTTTTTCACGTTTTTCATGTAGTTTGATATTACGTAAATATTATCATTTTTACCAATATTTCGATACTATTTCATGTAGTATCACGATATGTGATTTGGCCTTCAAATCTCAGAATTTCGCATAATATTACATTTTAAGCAAAGTTTCTTGCATTTTGTTTCGTACGAAAAATCATCGAATTTAGCAATATTTTGACGTTTATCATCCCCCCTTTTCCTTTATGTGATTTAAACAAAATATCATCGAATTAGGCAATATTTTGCCGTTTTTGCACGTTTTTGTGAATTTTCAGTTTATTGGTATTAATTCATTATATATACGATAAAAATGATGCAAACACATAATTCATTAGATAATAACCTTAAATACTTCATTTTCAATCATCTATTTGTTTCTCGTTAAAATACTGAGTAAGATATTGAAAAGGGAAGAAGTTCTCTTTTTATTGCATATATCGACGTTTCAGCCGGAACACAGTGGTTTTCGTGTACATCTTCCATCGGTAATATAAACTGAAAATCAGTAACATTTTAGTTAATTCTAAGGAAAACACATTGATTTTTATCATTTGTATTGGAAACAACATTGTCCTATGTCTTTTCTTTGATCTAAATAATACGAAACCTCGCTGTATGATTTGAAGTTAAAATCCTCAAATATGGTTAAATAGTGACTTTTCACGTTTTTCATGTAGTTTGATATTACGTAAATATATTCATTTTTACCAATATTTCGATACTATTTCATGTAGCATCACGATTTGTGATTTGGCCTTCAAATCTCAGAATTTCGCATAATATTGCATTTTAAGCAAGTTTTCTTGCATTTTGTTTCGTTCGAAAAATTATCGAATTTAGCAATATTTTGACGTTTATCATCCCCTTTTCCTTTATGTGATTTAAACAAAGTATCATCGAATTAGGCAATATTTTGCCTTTTTTCCACGTTTTTGTAAATTTTCAGTCTATGGGTATTAATTCATTATATATACGATAAAAATGATGCAAAAACATAATTGATTAGATAATAACCTTAAATACTTCATTTTCAACCATATATTTGTTTCTCGTTAAAATACTAAGTAAGATATTGAAAAGGGAAGAAGTTCTGTTTTTATTGCATATATCGACGTTTCAGCCGGAATAGAGCGGTTTTCGTGTACATCTTCCATCGGTAATATAAACGGAAAATCAGTAACATTTTAGTTAATTCTAATGAAAACACATTGATTTTTATCATTTGTATTGGAAACAACATTGTCATATGTCTTTCTTTGATATAAATAATACGAAACCTCGCTGTATGATTTGAAGTTAAAATCCTAAAATATGGTTAAATAGTGACTTTTTTCACGTTTTTCATGTAGTTTGATATTACGTAAATATTATCATTTTTACCAATATTTCGATACTATTTCATGTAGTATCACGATATGTGATTTGGCCTTCAAATCTCAGAATTTCGCATAATATTGCATTTTAAGCAAGTTTTCTTGCATTTTGTTTCGTACGAAAAATCATCGAATTTAGCAATATTTTGACGTTTATCATCCCCCTTTTCCTTGATGGGATTTAAACAAAGTATCATTGAATTAGGCAATATTTTGCCGTTTTTCCACGTTTTTGTAAATTTTCAGTCTATGGGTATTAATTCATTATATATACGATAAAAATGATGCAAACACATAATTGATTAGATAATAACCTTAAATACTTCATTTTCAATCAACTATTTGTTTCTCGTTAAAATACTGAGTAAGATATTGAAAAGGGGAGAAGTTCTGTTTTTATTGCATATATCGACGTTTCAGCCGGAATAGAGCGGTATTCGTGTACATCTTCCACCGGAAATATAAACCGAAAATCAGGAACATTTTATATAATTCTAATGAAAACACATTGATTTTTATAATTTGTATTGGAAACAACATTGTCATATGTCTTTTCTTGGATCGAAATAATGCGAAACCTCGCTCTATGATTTAAAGTTAAAATCCTCAAATATGGTTAAATAGTGACTTTTTTCACGTTTTTCATGTAGTTTGATATAACGTAAATATAATTTACGTAATAAATCTCCCCTTTTCCTTTATGTGATTTAAACAAAATATCATCGAATTAGGCAATATTTTGCCGTTTTTCCACGTTTTTGTAAATTTTCAGTCTATGGGTAATAATTCATTATATAAACGATAAAAATGATATTACAATTATGGTTAAATAGTGACTTTTTTCACGTTTTTCATGTAGTTTGATATTACGTAAATATATTCATTTTTACCAATATTTCGAAACTATTTCATTTAGTTTCACGATATGTGATTTGGCCTTCAAATCTCAGAATTTCGCATAATGTTGCATTTTAAGCAAGTTTTCGTGCATTTTGTTTCGTACGAAAAATATTCGAATTGAGCAATATTTTGACGTTTATCATCCCCTTTTCCTTTATGTGATTTAAACAAAGTATCATCGAATTAGGCAATATTTTGCCGTTTTTCCACGTTTTTGTAAATTTTCAGTCTATGGGTATTAATTCATTATATATACGATAAAAATGATGCAAACACATAATTGATTAGATAATAACCTTAAATACTTCATTTTCAATCAACTATTTGTTTCTCGTTAAAATACTGAGTAAGATATTGAAAAGGGGAGAAGTTCTGTTTTTATTCATATATCGACGTTTCAGCCGGAACAGAGCGGTTTTCGTGCACATCTTCCACCGGTAATATAAACCGAAAATCAGGAAAATTTTATATAATTCTAATGAAAACACATTGATTTTTATCATTTGTATTTGAAACAACATTGTCATATGTCTTTTCTTTGATCTAAATAATAAGAAACCTCGCTGTATGATTTGAAGTTAAAATCCTCAAATATGGTTAAATAGTGACTTTTTTCACGTTTTTCATGTAGTTTGATATTACGTAAATATATTCATTTTTACCAATATTTCGATACTATTTCATGTAGTATCACGATATGTGATTTGGCCTTTAAATCTCAGAATTTTGCATAATATTGCATTTTGAGCAAGTTTTCTTGCATTTTGTTTCGTACGAAATATCATCGAATTTAGCAATATTTTAACGTTTATCATCCCCTTTTCCTTTTATGTGATCTAAACAAAATATCATCGAATTAGGCAATATTTTGCCGTTTTTCCACGTTTTTTTGAATTTTCAGTTTATTGGTACTAATTCATTATATATACGATAAAAATGATGCAAACACATAATTGATTAGATAATAACCTTAAATACTTCATTTTCAATCAACTCTTTGTTTCTCTTTAAAATACTGTGTAAGATATTGAAAAGGGGAGAAGTTCTGTTTTTATTGCATATATCGACGTTTCAGCCGGAATAGAGCGGTTTTCGTGTACATCTTCCATCGGTAATATAAACCGAAAATCAGGAAAATTTTATATAATTCTAATGAAAACACATTGATTTTTATCATTTGTATTGGAAACAACATTGTCATGTGTCTTTTCTTGGATCGAAATAATACGAAACGTCGCTCTATGATTTGAAGTTAAAATCCTCAAATATGGTTAAATAGTGACTTTTTTCACGTTTTTCATGTAGTTTGATATTACGTAAATATATTCATTTTTGTCAATAATTCGATACTATTTCATGTCGTATCACGATATATGATTTGGCCTTCAAATCTCAGAATTTCGCATAATATTGCATTTTAAGCAAAGTTTCTTGCATTTTGTTTCGTACGAAAATTCATCGAATTTAGCAATATTTTGACGTTTATCATCCCCTTTTCCTTTAAGTGATTTAAACAAAATATCAACGAATTAGGCAATATTTTGCCGTTTTTCCACGTTTTTGTGAATTTTCAGTTTATTGGTATTAATTCATTATATATACGATAAAAATGATGCAAACACATATTTGATTAGATAATTACCTTAAATACTTCATTTTCAATCAACTATTTTTTTCTTGTTAAAATACTGAGTAAGATATTAAAAAGGGAAGAAGTTCTGTTTTTATTGCATATATCGACGTTTCAGCCGGAATAGAGCGGTTTTCGTGTACATCTTCCATCGGTAATATGAACGGAAAACAGTAACATTTTAGTTAATTCTAATGAAAACACATTGATTTTTATCATTTGTATTGGAAACAACATTGTCATATGTCTTTTCTTTGATATAAATAATACGAAACCTCGCTGTATGATTTGAAGTTAAAATCCTAAAATATGGTTAAATAGTGACTTTTTTCACGTTTTTCATGTAGTTTGATATTACGTAAATATTATCATTTTTACCAATATTTCGATACTATTTCATGTAGTATCACGATATGTGATTTGGCCTTCAAATCTCAGAATGTCGCATAATATTACATTTTAAGCAAAGTTTCTTGCATTTTGTTTCGTACGAAAAATCATCGAATTTAGCAATATTTTGACGTTTATCATCCCCCCTTTTCCTTTATGTGATTTAAACAAAATATCATCGAATTAGGCAATATTTTGCCGTTTTTTGCACGTTTTTGTGAATTTTCAGTTTATTGGTATTAATTCATTATATATACGATAAAAATGATGCAAACACATAATTCATTAGATAATAACCTTAAATACTTCATTTTCAATCATCTATTTGTTTCTCGTTAAAATACTGAGTAAGATATTGAAAAGGGAAGAAGTTCTCTTTTTATTGCATATATCGACGTTTCAGCCGGAACACAGTGGTTTTCGTGTACATCTTCCATCGGTAATATAAACGGAAAATCAGTAACATTTTAGTTAATTCTAAGGAAAACACATTGATTTTTATCATTTGTATTGGAAACAACATTGTCCTATGTCTTTTCTTTGATCTAAATAATACGAAACCTCGCTGTATGATTTGAAGTTAAAATCCTCAAATATGGTTAAATAGTGACTTTTCACGTTTTTCATGTAGTTTGATATTACGTAAATATATTCATTTTTACCAATATTTCGATACTATTTCATGTAGCATCACGATAAGTGATTTGGCCTTCAAATCTCAGAATTTCGCATAATATTGCATTTTAAGCAAGTTTTCGTGCATTTTGTTTCGTACGAAAAATAATCGAATTTAGCAATATTTTGACGTTTATCATCCCCTTTTCCTTTACGTGATTTAAACAAAATATCATCGAATTAGGCAATATTTTGCCGTTTTTCCACGTTTTTGTGAGATTACAGTTTATGGGTATTAATTCATTATATATACGACAAAAATGATGCAAACACATAATTGATTAGATAATAACCTTAAATACTTCATTTTCAATCAACTATTTGTTTCTCGTTAAAATACGGAGTAAGATATTGAAAAGGGGAGAAGTTCGGTTTTTATTGCATATATCGACGTTTCAGCCGGAATAGAGCGGTTTTCGTGTACATCTTCCATCGGTAATATAAACGGAAAATAAGGAACATTTTAGATAATTCTAATGAAAACACATTGATTTTTATCATTTGTATTGGAAACAACATTGTAATATGTCTTTTCTTGGATCGAAATAATACGAAACCTCGCTCTATAATTTGAAGTAAAAATCCTCAAATATGGTTATATAGTGAATTTTTTCAAGTTTTTCATGTAGTTTGATATTACGTAAATGTATTCATTTTTACCAATATTTCGATACTATTTCATGTAGTATCGCGATATGTGATTTGGCCTTAAAATCTCAGAATTTCGCATAATATTGCATTTTAAGCAAGTTTTCGTGCATTTTGTTTCGTACGAAAAATCATCGAATTTAGCAATATTTTGACGTTTATCATCCCCTTATCCTTTACGTGATTTAAACGAAATATTATCGAATTAGGCAATATTTTGCCGGTTTTCCACGTTTTTGTGAATTTTCAGTCTATGGGTATTAATTCATTATTTGTACGATAAAAATGATGCAAACACATAATTGATTAGATAAATAACCTTAAATACTTCATTTTCAATTATCTATTTGTTTCTCGTTAAAATACTGAGTAAGATATTGAAAAGGGGAGAAGTTCTGTTTTTATTGCATATATCGACGTTTCAGCCGGAATAGAGCGGTTTTCGTGTACATCTTCCATCGATAATATAAACGGAAAATAAGGAACATTTTAGATAATTCTAATGAAAACACATTGATTTTTATCATTTATATTGGAAACAACATTGTAATATGTCTTTTCTTGGATCGAAATAATACGAAACCTCGCTCTATGATTTGAAGTTAAAATCCTCAAATATGGTAAAATAGTGACTTTTTCACGTTAATCATGTAATTTGATATTACGCAAATATATTCATTTTTACCAATATTTCGAAACTATTTCATGTAGTTTCACGATAAGTGATTTGGCCTTCAAATCTCAAAATTTCGCATAATATTGCATTTTAAGCAAGATTTCGTGCATTTTGTTTCGTACGAAAAATCATCGAATTTAGCAATATTTTGACGTTTATCATCCCCTTTTCCTTTACGTGATTTAAACGAAATATTATCGAATTAGGCAATATTTTGCCGTTTTTCCACGTTTTTGTGCATTTTCAGTCTATGGGTATTAATTCATTATATGTACGATAAAAATGATGCAAACACATAATTGATTAGATAAATAACCTTAAATACTTCATTTTCAATCATCTATTTGTTTCTCGTTAAAATACTGATTAAGATATTGAAAAGGGGAGAAGTTCGGTTTTTATTGCATATATCGACGTTTCAGCCGGAATAGAGCGGTTTTACGTGTACATCTTCAATCGGTAATATGAACGGAAAATCAAGAACATTTTAGTTAATTCTAATGAAAACACATTGTTTTTTATCATTTGTATTGGAAACAACATTGTTATATGTCTTTTCTTGGATCGAAATAATACGAAATCTCGCTCTATGATTTGAAGGTAAAATCCTCAAATATGGTAAAATAGTGTCTTTTTCACGTTAATCATGTAGTTTGATATTACGCAAATATATTCATTTTTACCAATATTTCGAAACTATTTCATGTAGTTTCACGATAAGTGATTTGGCCTTCAAATCTCAGAATTTCGCATAATATTGCATTTTAAGCAAGTTTTCGTGCATTTTGTTTCGTACTAAAAATCATCGAATTTAGCAATATATTGACGTTTATCATCCCCTTTTCCTTTACGTGATTTAAACGAAATATTATCGAATTATTTTGCCGGTTTTCCACGTTTTTGTGAATTTTCAGTCTATGGGTATTAATTCATTATATGTACGATAAAAATGATGCAAACACATAATTGATTAGATAAATAACCTTAAATACTTCATTTTCAATCATCTATTTGTTTCTCGTTAAAATACTGAGTAAGATATTGAAAAGGGGAGAAGTTCGGTTTTTATTGCATATATCGACGTTTCAGCCGGAATAGAGCGGTTTTACGTGTACATCTTCCATCGGTAATATAAACGGAAAATCAGGAACATTTTAGATAATTCTAATGAAAACATTGTTTTTTATCATTTGTATTGGAAACAACATTGTCATATGTCTTTTCTTGGATCGAAATAATACGAAACCTCGCTCTATGATCTGAAGGTAAAATCCTCAAATATGGTAAAATAGTGACTTTTTCACGTTAATCATGTAGTTTGATATTACGCAAATATATTCATTTTTAACAATATTTCGAAACTATTTCATGTAGTTTCACGATAGGTGATTTGGCCTTCAAATCTCAGAATTTCGCATAATATTGCATTTTAAGCAAGTTTTCGTGCATTTTGTTTCGTACGAAAAATAATCGAATTTAGCAATATTTTGACGTTTATCATCCCCTTTTCCTTTACGTGATTTAAACAAAATATCATCGAATTAGGCAATATTTTGCCGTTTTTCCACGTTTTTGTGAGATTTCAGTTTATGGGTATTAATTCATTATATATACGACAAAAATGATGCAAACACATAATTGATTAGATAAATAACCTTAAATACTTCATTTTCAATCATCTATTTGTTTCTCGTTAAAATACTGAGTAAGATATTGAAAAGGGGAGAAGTTCGGTTTTTATTGCATATATCGACGTTTCAGCCGGAATAGAGCGGTTTTACGTGTACATCTTCCATCGGTAATATAAACGGAAAATAAGGAACATTTTAGATAATTCTAATGAAAACACATTGATTTTTATCATTTGTATTGGAAACAACATTGTCATATGTCTTTTCTTGGATCGAAATAATACGAAACATCGCTCTATGATTTGAAGTTAAAATCCTCAAATATGGTAAAATAGTGTCTTTTCACGTTAATCATGTAGTTTGATGTTACGCAAATATATTCATTTTTACCAATATTTCGAAACTATTTCATATAGTTTCACGATATGTGATTTGGCCATCAAATCTCAGAATTTCGCATAATATTGCATTTTAAGCAAGTTTTCGTGCATTTTGTTTCGTACGAAAAATCATCGAATTTAGCAATATTTTGACGTTTATCATCCCTTTTTCCTTTACGTGATTTAAACGAAATATTATCGAATTAGGCAATATCTTGCCGTTTTTCCACGTTTCTGTGAATTTTCAGTCTATGGGTATTAATTCATTATATGTACGATAAAAATGATGCATACACATAATTGATTAGATAAATAACCTTAAATACTTCATTTTCAATCATCTATTTGTTTCTCGTTAAAATACTGATTAAGATATTGAAAAGGGGAGAAGTTCGGTTTTTATTGCATATTTCGACGTTTCAGCCGGAATAGAGCGGTATTACGTGTACATCTTCAATCGGTAATATGAACGGAAAATCAAGAACATTTTAGTTAATTCTAATGAAAACACATTGTTTTTTATCATTTGTATTGGAAACAACATTGTAATATGTCTTTTCTTGGATCGAAATAATACGAAACCTCGCTCTATGATTTGAAGGTAAAATCCTCAAATATGGTAAAATAGTGTCTTTTTCACGTTAATCATGTAGTTTGATATTACTTAAATATATTCATTTTTACCAATATTTCGAAACTATTTCATGTAGTTTCACGATAAGTGATTTGGCCTTCAAATCTCAGAATTTCGCATAATATTGCATTTTAAGCAAGTTTTCGTGCATTTTGTTTCAAACGAAAGATAATCGAATTGAGCAATATTTTGACGTTGATCATCCCCTTTTCCTTTTCGTGATTTAAACAAAATATCATCGAATTAGGCAATATTTTGCCGTTTTCCACGTTTTTGTGAGATTTCAGGTTATGGGTATTATTTCATTATATATACGATAAAAATGATGCAAACACATAATTGATTAGATAATAACCTTAAATACTTCATTTTCAATCATCTATTTGTTTCTCGTTAAAATACTGAGTAAGATATTGAAAAGGGGAGAAGTTCGGTTTTTATTGCATATATCGACGTTTCAGCCGAAATAGAGCGGTTTTACGTGTACATCTTCCATCGGTAATATAAACGGAAAATCAAGAACATTTTAGATAATTCTAATGAAAACACATTGTTTTTTATCATTTGTATTGGAAACAACATTGTCATATGTCTTTTCTTGGATCGAAATAATACGAAACCTCGCTCTATGATTTGAAGGTAAAATCCTCAAATATGGTAAAATAGTGACTTTTTCACGTTAATCATGTAGTTTGATATTACGCAAATATATTCATTTTTACCAATATTTCGAAACTATTTCATGTAGTTTCACGATAAGTGATTTGGCCATCAAATCTCAGAATTTCGCATAATATTGCATTTTAAGCAAGTTTTCGTGCATTTTGTTTCGTACGAAAAATCATCGAATTTAACAATATTTTGACGTTTATCATCCCCTTTTCCTTTACGTGATTTAAACGAAATATTATCGAATTAGGCAATATTTTGCCATTTTTCCACGTTTTGGTGAATTTTCAGTCTATGGGTATTAATTCATTATATGTACGATAAAAATGATGCAAACACATAATTGATTAGATAAATAACCTTAAATACTTCATTTTCAATCATCTATTTGTTTCTCGTTAAAATACTGAGTAGGATATTGAAAAGGGGAGAAGTTCGGTTTTTATTGCATATATCGACGTTTCAGCCGGAATAGAGCGGTTTTACGGGTACATCTTCCATCGGTAATACAAACGGAAAATCAGGAACATTTTAGATAACTCTAATGAAAACACATTGTTTTTTATCATTTGCATTGGAAACAACATTGTCATATGTCTTTTCTTGGATCGAAATAATACGAAACCTCGCTCTATGACTTGTGGGTAAAATCCTCAAATATGGTAAAATAGTGACTTTTTCACGTTAATCATGTAGTTTGATATTTCGCAAATATATTCATTTTTACCAATATTTCGAAACTATTTCATGTAGTTTCACGATAAGTGATTTGGCATTCAAATCTCAGAATTTCGCATAATATTGCATTTTAAGCAAGTTTTCGTGCATTTTGTTTCGTACGAAAAATCATCGAATTTAGCAATATTTTGACGTTTATCATCCCCTTTTCCTTTACGTCATTTAAACAAAATATCATCGAATTAGGCAATATTTTGCCGTTTTTCCACGTTTTTGTGAGATTTGAGTTTATGGGTATTAATTCATTATATGTACGATAAAAATGATGCAAACACATAATTGATTAGATAAATAACCTTAAATACTTCATTTTCAATCATCTATTTGTTTCTCGTTAAAATACTGAGTAAGATATTGAAAAGGGGAGAAGTTCTGTTTTTATTGCATATATCGACGTTTCAGCCGGAATAGCGCGGTTTTCGTGTACGTCTTGTATCGGTAATATAAACGGAAAATCAGTAACATTTTAGTTAGTTCTATTGGAAACACATTGATTTTTATCATTTGTATTGGAAACAACATTGTCATATGTCTTTTCTTGGATCTAAATAATACGAAACCTCGCTCTATATTTTGAATGTAAAATCCTCAAATATGGTAAAATAGTGTCTTTTTCACGTTAATCATGTAGTTTGATATTACTTAAATATATTCATTTTTACCAATATTTCGAAAATATTTCATGTAGTTTCACTATAAGTGATTTGGCCTTCAAATCTCAGAATTTCGCATAATATTGCATTTTAAGCAAGTTTTCGTGCATTTTGTTTCAAACGAAAAATAATCGAATTGAGCAATATTTTGACGTTTATCATCCCCTTTTCCTTTACGTGATTTAAACGAAATATTATCGAATTAGGCAATATTTTGCCATTTTTCCACGTTTTGGTGAATTTTCAGTCTATGGGTATTAATTCATTATATGTACGATAAAAATGATGCAAACACATAATTGATTAGATAAATAACCTTAAATACTTCATTTTCAATCATCTATTTGTTTCTCGTTAAAATACTGAGTAGGATATTGAAAAGGGGAGAAGTTCGGTTTTTATTGCATATATCGACGTTTCAGCCGGAATAGAGCGGTTTTACGGGTACATCTTCCATCGGTAATACAAACGGAAAATCAGGAACATTTTAGATAACTCTAATGAAAACACATTGTTTTTTATCATTTGCATTGGAAACAACATTGTCATATGTCTTTTCTTGGATCGAAATAATACGAAACCTCGCTCTATGACTTGTGGGTAAAATCCTCAAATATGGTAAAATAGTGACTTTTTCACGTTAATCATGTAGTTTGATATTTCGCAAATATATTCATTTTTACCAATATTTCGAAACTATTTCATGTAGTTTCACGATAAGTGATTTGGCATTCAAATCTCAGAATTTCGCATAATATTGCATTTTAAGCAAGTTTTCGTGCATTTTGTTTCGTACGAAAAATCATCGAATTTAGCAATATTTTGACGTTTATCATCCCCTTTTCCTTTACGTGATTTAAACAAAATATCATCGAATTAGGCAATATTTTGCCGTTTTTCCACGTTTTTGTGAGATTTGAGTTTATGGGTATTAATTCATTATATGTACGATAAAAATGATGCAAACACATAATTGATTAGATAAATAACCTTAAATACTTCATTTTCAATCATCTATTTGTTTCTCGTTAAAATACTGAGTAAGATATTGAAAAGGGGAGAAGTTCTGTTTTTATTGCATATATCGACGTTTCAGCCGGAATAGCGCGGTTTTCGTGTACGTCTTGTATCGGTAATATAAACGGAAAATCAGTAACATTTTAGTTAGTTCTATTGGAAACACATTGATTTTTATCATTTGTATTGGAAACAACATTGTCATATGTCTTTTCTTGGATCTAAATAATACGAAACCTCGCTCTATATTTTGAATGTAAAATCCTCAAATATGGTAAAATAGTGTCTTTTTCACGTTAATCATGTAGTTTGATATTACTTAAATATATTCATTTTTACCAATATTTCGAAAATATTTCATGTAGTTTCACTATAAGTGATTTGGCCTTCAAATCTCAGAATTTCGCATAATATTGCATTTTAAGCAAGTTTTCGTGCATTTTGTTTCAAACGAAAAATAATCGAATTGAGCAATATTTTGACGTTTATCATCCCCTTTTCCTTTACGTGATTTAAACAAAATATCATCGAATTAGGCAATATTTTGCCATTTTTCCACGTTTTTGTGAGATTTCAGGTTATGGGTATTAATTCATTATATATACGATAAAAATGATGCAAACACATAATTGATTAGATAAATAACCTTAAATACTTCATTTTCAATCATCTATTTGTTTCTCGTTAAAATACTGAGTAAGATATTGAAAAGGGGAGAAGTTCGGTTTTTATTGCATATATCGACGTTTCAGCCGGAATAGAGCGGTTTTACGTGTACATCTTCCATCGGTAATATAAACGGAAAATCAGGAACATTTTAGATAATTCTAATGAAAACACATTGTTTTTTACCATTTGTATTGGAAACAACATTGTCATATGTCTTTTCTTGGATCGAAATAATACGAAACCTCCCTCTATGATTTGTAGGTAAAATCCTCAAATATGGTAAAATAGTGTCTTTTCATGTTAATCATGTAGTTTGATATTACGCAAATATATTCATTTTTACCAATATTTCGAAACTATTTCATATAGTTTCACGATATGTGATTTGGCCATCAAATCTCAGAATTTCGCATAATATTGCATTTTAAGCAAGTTTTCGTGCATTTTGTTTCGTACGAAAAATCATCGAATTTAGCAATATTTTGACGTTTATCATCCCCTTTTCCTTTACATGATTTAAACGAAATATTATCGAATTAGGCAATATTTTGCCATTTTTCCATGTTTTTGTGAATTTTCAGTCTATGGGTATTAATTCATTATATGTACGATAAAAATGATGCAAACACATAATTGATTATATAAATAACCTTAAATACTTCATTTTCAATCATCTATTTGTTTCTCGTTACAATACTGAGTAAGATATTGAAAAGGGGAGAAGTTCTGTTTTTATTGCATATATCGACGTTTCAGCCGGAATAGAGCGGTTTTCGTGTACATCTTCCATCGGTAATATAAACGGAAAATAAGGAACATTTTAGATAATTCTAATGAAAACACATTGATTTTTATCATTTGTATTGGAAACAACATTGTAATATGTCTTTTCTTGGATCGAAATAATACGAAACCTCGCTCTATGATTTGAAGTTAAAATCCTCAAATATGGTAAAATAGTGTCTTTTTCACGTTAATCATGTAGTTTGATATTACGTAAATATATTCATTTTTACCAATATGTCGAAACTATTTCATGTAGTTTCACTATAAGTGATTTGGCCTTCAAATCTCAGAATTTCGCATAATATTGCATTTTAAGCAAGTTTTCGTGCATTTTGTTTCAAACGAAAAATAATCGAATTGAGCAATATTTTGACGTTGATCATCCCCTTTTCCTTTACGTGATTTAAACAAAATATCATCGAATTAGGCAATATTTTGCCGTTTTTCCACGTTTTTGTGAGATTTCAGGTTACGGGTATTATTTCATTATATATACGATAAAAATGATGCAAACACATAATTGATTAGATAAATAACCCTAAATACTTCATTTTCAATCATCTATTTGTTTCTCGTTAAAATACTGAGTAAGATATTGAAAAGGGGAGAAATTCGGTTTTTATTGCATATATCGACGTTTCAGCCGGAATAGAGCGGTTTTACGTGTACATCTTCAATCGGTAATATGAACGGAAAATCAAGAACATTTTAGTTAATTCTAATGAAAACACATTGTTTTTTATCATTTGTATTGGAAACAACATTGTTATATGTCTTTTCTTGGATCGAAATAATACGAAACCTCGCTCTATGATTTGAAGGTAAAATCCTCAAATATGGTAAAATAGTGTCTTTTTCACGTTAATCGTGTAATTTGATATTACTTAAATATATTCATTTTTACCAATATTTCGAAACTATTTCATGTAGTTTCACTATAAGTGACTTGGCCATCAAATCTCAGAATTTCGCATAATATTGCATTTTAAGCAAGTTTTCGTGCATTTTGTTTCATACGAAAAATAATCGAATTGAGCAATATTTTGACGTTTATCATCCCCTTTTCCTTTACGTGATTTAAACAAAATATCATCGAATTAGGCAATATTTTGCCGTTTTTCCACGTTTTTGTTAGATTTCAGGTTATGGGTATTAATTCATTATATAAACGATAAAAATGATGCAAACACATAATTGATTAGATAATAACCTTAAATACTTCATTTTGAATCATCTATTTGTTTCTTGTTAAAATACTGAGTAAGATTTTGAAAAGGGGAGAAGTTCGGTTTTTATTGCATATATCGACGTTTCAGCCGGAATAGAGCGGTTTTACGTGTACATCTTCCATCGGTATTATAAACGGAAAATCAGGAACATTTTAGATAATTCTAATGAAAACACATTGTTTTTTATCATTTTTATTGGAAACAACATTGTTATATGTCTTTTCTTGGATCGAAATAATACGAAACCTCGCTCTATGATTTGAAGGTAAAATCCTCAAATATGGTAAAATAGTGTCTTTTTCACGTTTATCATGTAGTTTGATATTACTTAAATATATTCATTTTTACCAATATTTCGAAACTATTTCATGTAGTTTCACTATAAGTGATTTGGCCTTCAAATCTCAGAATTTCGCATAATATTGCATTTTAAGCAAGTTTTCGTGCATTTTGTTTCATACGAAAAATATCGAATTGAGCAATATTTTGACGTTTATCATTCCCTTTTCCTTTACGTGATTTAAACAAAATATCATCGAATTAGGCAATATTTTGCCGTTTTTCCACGTTTTTGTGAGATTTCAGGTTATGGGTATTAATTCAATATATATACGATAAAAATGATGCAAACACATAATTGATTAGATAATAACCATAAATACTTCATTTTCAATCATCTATTTGTTTCTCGTTAAAATACTGAGTAAGATATTGAAAAGGGGAGAAGTTCGGTTTTTATTGCATATATCGACGTTTCAGCCGGAATAGAGCGGTTTTACGTGTACATCTTCCATCGGTAATATAAACGGAAAATCAGGAACATTTTAGATAATTCTAATGAAAACACATTGTTTTTTATCATTTGTATTGGAAACAACATTGTCATATGTCTTTTCTTGGATCGAAATAATACGAAACCTCCCTCTATGATTTGAAGGTAAAATCCTCAAATATGGTAAAATAGTGTCTTTTCACGTTAATCATGTAGTTTGATATTACGCAAATATATTCATTTTTACCAATATTTCGAAACTATTTCATGTAGTTTCACGGTAAGTGATTTGGACATCAAATCTCAGAATTTCGCATAATATTGCATTTTAAGCAAGTTTTCGTGCATTTTGTTTCGTACGAAAAATCATCGAATTTAGCAATATTTTGACGTTTATCATCCCCTTTTCCTTTACGTGATTTAAACGAAATATTATCGAATAAGGCAATATTTTGCCGTTTTTCCACATTTTTGTGAATTTTCAGTCTATGGGTAATAATTCATTATATGTACGATAAAAATGATGCAAACACATAATTGATTAGATAAATAACCTTAAATACTTCATTTTCAATCATCTATTTGTTTCCCGTTAAAATACTGAGTAAGATATTGAAAAGGGGAGAAGTTCGGTTTTTATTGCATATATCGACGTTTCAGCCGGAATAGAGCGGTTTTACGTGTACATCTTCAATCGGTAATATGAACGGAAAATCAAGAACATTTTAGTTAATTCTAATGAAAACATTGTTTTTTATCATTTGTATTGGAAACAACATTGTTATATGTCTTTTCTTGGATCGAAATAATACGAAACCTCGCTCTATGATTTGTAGGTGAATTGAAGAAGGTGAAGCTCTATGATTTGAATATCTCCTCAAATATGGTAAAATAGTGTCTTTTTCACGTTAATCATGTAGTTTGATATTACTTAAATATATTCATTTTTACCAATATTTCGAAACTATTTCATGTAGTTTCACTATAAGTGATTTGGCCTTCAAATCTCAGAATTTCGCATAATATTGCATTTTAAGCAAGTTTTCGTGCATTTTGTTTCATACGAAAAACAATCGAATTGAGCAATATTTTGACGTTTATCATTCCCTTTTCCTTTACGTGATTTAAACAAAATATCATCGAATTAGGCAATATTTTGCCGTTTTTCCACGTTTTTGTGAGATTTCAGGTTATGGGTATTAATTCATTATATATACGATAAAAATGATGCAAACACATAATTGATTAGATAATAACCTTAAATACTTCATTTTCAACCATCTATTTGTTTCTCGTTAAAATACTGAGTAAGATATTGAAAAGGGGAGAAGTTCGGTTTTTATTGCATATATCGACGTTTCAGCCGGAATAGAGCGGTTTTACGTGTACATCTTCCATCGGTAATACAAACGGAAAATCAGGAACATTTTAGATAATTCAAATGAAAACACATTGTTTTTTATCATTTGTATTGGAAACAACATTGTCATATGTCTTTTCTTGGATCGAAATAATACGAAACCTCGCTCTATGATTTGAAGGTAAAATCCTTAAATATGGTAAAATAGTGACTTTTTCACGTTAATCATGTAGTTTGATATTACGCAAATATATTCATTTTTACCAATATTTCGAAACTATTTCATGTAGTTTCACGATAAGTGATTTGGCCTTCAAATCTCAGAATTTCGCATAATATTGCATTTTAAGCAAGTTTTCGTGCATTTTGTTTCGTACGAAAAATCATCGAATTTAGCAATATTTTGACGTTTATCATCCCCTTTTCCTTTACGTGATTTAAACGAAATATTATCGAATTAGGCAATATTTTGCCATTTTTCCACGTTTTTGTGAATTTTCAGTCTATGGGTATTAATTCATTATATGTACGATAAAAATGATGCAAACACATAATTGATTAGATAAATAACCTTAAATACTTCATTTTCAATCTTCTATTTGTTTCTTGTTAAAATACTGAGTAAGATATTGAAAAGGGGAGAAGTTCGGTTTTTATTGCATATATCGACGTTTCAGCCGGAATAGAGCGGTTTTACGTGTACATCTTCAATCGGTAATATGAACGGAAAATCAAGAACATTTTAGTTAATTCTAATGAAAACACATTGTTTTTTATCATTTGTATTGGAAACAACATTGTTATATGTCTTTTCTTGGATCGAAATAATACGAAACCTCGCTCTATGATTTGTAGGTGAATTGAAGAAGGTGAAGCTCTATGATTTGAATATCTCCTCAAATATGGTAAAATAGTGTCTTTTTCACGTTAATCATGTAGTTTGATATTACTTAAATATATTCATTTTTACCAATATTTCGAAACTATTTCATGTAGTTTCACTATAAGTGAAATCTCAAATCTCCATCCTTTAAATCTCAGCCTTCAAATCTCAGAATTTCGCATAATATTGCATTTTAAGCAAGTTTTCGTGCATTTTGTTTCATACGAAAAATAATCGAATTGAGCAATATTTTGACGTTTATCATTCCCTTTTCCTTTACGTGATTTAAACAAAATATCATCGAATTAGGCAATATTTTGCCGTTTTTCCACGTTTTTGTGAGATTTCAGGTTATGGGTATTAATTCATTATATATACGATAAAAATGATGCAAACACATAATTGATTAGATAATAACCTTAAATACTTCATTTTCAACCATCTATTTGTTTCTCGTTAAAATACTGAGTAAGATATTGAAAAGGGGAGAAGTTCGGTTTTTATTGCATATATCGACGTTTCAGCCGGAATAGAGCGGTTTTACGTGTACATCTTCCATCGGTAATACAAACGGAAAATCAGGAACATTTTAGATAATTCAAATGAAAACACATTGTTTTTTATCATTTGTATTGGAAACAACATTGTCATATGTCTTTTCTTGGATCGAAATAATACGAAACCTCGCTCTATGATTTGAAGGTAAAATCCTTAAATATGGTAAAATAGTGACTTTTTCACGTTAATCATGTAGTTTGATATTACGCAAATATATTCATTTTTACCAATATTTCGAAACTATTTCATGTAGTTTCACGATAAGTGATTTGGCCTTCAAATCTCAGAATTTCGCATAATATTGCATTTTAAGCAAGTTTTGGGCATTTTGTTTCGTACGAAAAATCATCGAATTTAGCAATATTTTGACGTTTATCATCCCCTTTTCCTTTACGTGATTTAAACGAAATATTATCGAATTAGGCAATATTTTGCCGTTTTTCCACGTTTTTGTGAATTTTCAGTCTATGGGTATTAATTCATTATATGTACGATAAAAATGATGCAAACACATAATTGATTAGATAAATAACCTTAAATACTTCATTTTCAATCATCTATTTGTTTCTCGTTAAAATACTGAGTAAGATATTGAAAAGAGGAGAAGTTCGGTTTTTATTGCATATATCGACGTTTCAGCCGGAATAGAGCGGTTTTACGAGTACATCTTCAATCGGTAATATGAACGGAAAATCAAGAACATTTTAGTTAATTCTAATGAAAACACATTGTTTTTTATCATTTATGTTGGAAACAACATTGTCATATGTCTTTTCTTGGATCGAAATAATACGAAACCTCGCTCTATGATTTGAAGTTAAAGTCCTCAAATATGGTTAAATAGTGACTTTTTTCACGTTTTCATGTAGTTTGATATTACGTAAATATATTCATTTTTACCAATATTTCGAAACTATTTCATGTAGTTTCACGATATTTGATTTGGCCTTCAAATCTCAGAATGTCGCATATTATTGCATTTTAAGCAAGTTTTCGTGCATTTTGTTTCGTACGAAAAATAATCGAATTGAGCAATATTTTGACGTTTATCATCCCCTTTTCCTTTTCGTGATTTAAACGAAATATTATCGAATTAGGCAATATTTTTCCGTTTTTCCACGTTTTTGTGAATTTTCAGTCTATGGGTATTAATTCATTATATATACGATAAAAATGATGCAAACACATAATTGATTAGATAATAACCTTAAATACTTCATTTTGAATCATCTATTTGTTTCTCGTTAAAATACTGAGTAAGATATTGAAAAGGGGAGAAGTTCGGTTTTTATTGCATATATCGACGTTTCAGCCGGAATAGAGCGGTTTTACGTGTACATCTTCCATCGGTAATATAAACGGAAAATCAGGAACATTTTAGATAATTCTAATGAAAACACATTGTTTTTTATCATTAGTATTGGAAACAACATTGTCATATGTCTTTTCTTGGATCGAAATAATACGAAACCTCGCTCTATGATTTGAAGGTAAAATCCTCAAATATGGTAAAATAGTGACTTTTTCACGTTAATCATGTAGTTTGATATTACGCAAATATATTCATTTTTACCAATATTTCGAAACTATTTCATGTAGTTTCACGATAAGTGATTTGGCCATCAAATCTCAGAATTTCGCATAATATTGCATTTTAAGCAAGTTTTCGTGCATTTTGTTTCGTACGAAAAATCATCGAATTTAGCAATATTTTGACGTTCATCATCCCCTTTTCCTTTACGTGATTTAAACGAAATATTATCGAATTAGGCAATATTTTGCCATTTTTCCACGTTTTTGTGAATTTTCAGTCTATGGGTATTAATTCATTATATGTACGATAAAAATGATGCAAACACATAATTGATTAAATAATAACCTTAAATACTTCATTTTCAATCATCTATTTGTTTCTCGTTAAAATACTGAGTAAGATATTGAAAAGGGGAGAAGTTCGGTTTTTATTGCATATATCGACGTTTCAGCCGGAATAGAGCGGTTTTACGTGTACATCTTCCATCGGTAATACAAACGGAAAATCAGGAACATTTTAGATAATTCAAATGAAAACACATTGTTTTTTATCATTTGTATTGGAAACAACATTGTCATATGTCTTTTCTTGGATCGAAATAATACGAAACCTCGCTCTATGATTTGAAGGTAAAATCCTTAAATATGGTAAAATAGTGACTTTTTCACGTTAATCATGTAGTTTGATATTACGCAAATATATTCATTTTTACCAATATTTCGAAACTATTTCATGTCGTTTCACGATAAATGATTTGCCTTCAAATCTCAGAATTTCGCATAATATTGCATTTTAAGCAAGTTTTCGTGCATTTTGTTTCGTACGAAAAATCATCGAATTTAGCAATATTTTGACGTTTATCATCCCCTTTTCCTTTACGTGATTTAAACGAAATATTATCGAATTAGGCAATATTTTTCCGTTTTTCCACGTTTTTGTGAATTTTCAGTCTATGGGTATTAATTCATTATATATACGATAAAAATGATGCAAACACATAATTGATTAGATAATAAACTTAAATACTTCATTTTCAATCATCTATTTGTTTCTCGTTAAAATACTGAGTAAGATATTGAAAAGGGGAGAAGTTCGGTTTTTATTGCATATATCGATGTTTCAGCCGGAATAGAGCGGTTTTACGTGTACATCTTCCATAGGTAATATAAACGGAAAATCAGGAACATTTTAGATAATTCTAATGAAAACACATTGTTTTTTATCATTTGTATTGGAAACAACATTGTCATATGTCTTTTCTTGGATCGAAATAATACGAAACCTCGCTCTATGATTTGAAGGTAAAATCCTCAAATATGGTAAATAGTGACTTTTTTCACGTTAATCATGTAGTTTGATATTACGCAAATATATTCATTTTTACCAATATTTCGAAACTATTTCATGTAGTTATCACGATATGTGATTTGGCCATCAAATCTCAGAATTTCGCATAATATTGTATTTTAAGCAAAGTTTTCGTGCATTTTGTTTCGTACGAAAAATCATCGAATTTAGCAATATTTTGACGTTTATCATCCCCTTTTCCTTTACGTGATTTAAACGAAATATTATCGAATTAGGCAATATTTTGCCGTTTTTCCACGTTTTTGTGAATTTTCAGTCTATGGGTATTAATTCATTATATGTACGATAAAAATGATGCAAACACATAGTTGATTAGATAAATAACCTTAAATACTTCATTTTCAATCATCTATTTGTTTCTCGTTAAAATACTGAGTAAGATATTGAAAAGGGGAGAAGTTCGGTTTTTATTGCATATATCGACGTTTCAGCCGGAATAGAGCGGTTTTACGAGTACATCTTCAATCGGTAATATGAACGGAAAATCAAGAACATTTTAGTTAATTCTAATGAAAACACATTGTTTTTTATCATTTATATTGGAAACAACATTGTCATATGTCTTTTCTTGGATCGAAATAATCCGAAACCTCGCTCTATGATTTGAAGTTAAAATCCTCAAATATGGTTATATAGTGACTTTTTTCACGTTTTTCATGTAGTTTGATATGACGTAATTGTATTCATTTTTACCAATATTTCGATACTATTTCATGTAGTATCACGATATGTGATTTGGCCTTCAAATCTCAGAATTTCGCATAATATTGCATTTTAAGCAAGTTTTCGTGCATTTTGTTTCGTACGAAAAATCATCGAATTTAGCAATATTTTGACGTTTATCATCCCCTTTTCCTTTACGTGATATAAACAAAATATCACCGAATTAGGCAATATTTTGCCGTTTTTCCACGTTTTTGTGAATTTTCAGTCTATGGGTATTAATTCATTATATGTACGATAAAAATGATGCAAACACATAATTGATTAGATAATAAACTTAAATACTTCATTTTCAATCAACTATTTGTTTCTCGTTAAAATACTGAGTAAGATATTGAAAAGGGGAGAAGTTCTGTTTTTATTGCATATATCGACGTTTCAGCCGGAATAGAGCGGTTTTACGTGCACATCTTCCATCGGTAATATAAACGGAAAATAAGGAACATTTTAGATAATTCTAATGAAAACACATTGTTTTTTTATCATTTGTATTGGAAACAACATTGTAATATGTCTTTTCTTGGATCGAAATAATACGAAACCTCGCTCTATGATTTGAAGTTAAAGTCCTCAAATATGGTTAAATAGTGACTTTTTTCACGTTTATCATGTAGTTTGATATTACGTAAATATATTCATTTTTACCAATATTTCGAAACTATTTCATGTAGTTTCACGATATTTGATTTGGCCTTCAAATCTCAGAATGTCGCATATATTGCATTTTAAGCAAGTTTTCGTGCATTTTGTTTCGTACGAAAAATCATCGAATTTAGCAATATTTTGACGTTTATCATCCCCTTTTCCTTTACGTGATTTAAACGAAATATTATCGAATTAGGCAATATTTTTCCGTTTTTCCACGTTTTTGTGAATTTTCAGTCTATGGGTATTAATTCATTATATATACGATAAAAATGATGCAAACACATAATTGATTAGATAATAACCTTAAATACTTCATTTTCAATCATCTATTTGTTTCTCGTTAAAATACTGAGTAAGATATTGAAAAGGGGAGAAGTTCGGTTTTTATTGCATATATCGATGTTTCAGCCGGAATAGAGCGGTTTTACGTGTACATCTTCCATAGGTAATATAAACGGAAAATCAGGAACATTTTAGATAATTCTAATGAAAACACATTGTTTTTTATCATTTGTATTGGAAACAACATTGTCATATGTCTTTTCTTGGATCGAAATAATACGAAACCTCGCTCTATGATTTGAAGGTAAAATCCTCAAATATGGTAAAATAGTGACTTTTTCACGTTAATCATGTAGTTTGATATTACGCAAATATATTCATTTTTACCAATATTTCGAAACTATTTCATGTAGTTTCACGATAAGTGATTTGGCCATCAAATCTCAGAATTTCGCATAATATTGTATTTTAAGCAAATTTTCGTGCATTTTGTTTCGTACGAAAAATCATCGAATTTAGCAATATTTTGACGTTTATCATCCCCTTTTCCTTTACGTGATTTAAACGAAATATTATCGAATTAGGCAATATTTTTCCGTTTTTCCACGTTTTTGTGAATTTTCAGTCTATGGGTATTAATTCATTATATATACGATAAAAATGATGCAAACACATAATTGATTAGATAATAACCTTAAATACTTCATTTTCAATCATCTATTTGTTTCTCGTTAAAATACTGAGTAAGATATTGAAAAGGGGAGAAGTTCGGTTTTTATTGCATATATCGACGTTTCAGCCGGAATAGAGCGGTTTTACGTGTACATCTTCAATCGGTAATATGAACGGAAAATCAAGAACATTTTCGTTAATTCTAATGAAAACACATTGTTTTTTTATCATTTGTATTGGAAACAACATTGTTATATGTCTTTTCTTGGATCGAAATAATACGAAACCTCGCTCTATGATTTGAAGGTAAAATCCTCAAATATGGTAAAATAGTGTCTTTTTCACGTTAATCATGTAGTTTGATATTACGCAAATATATTCATTTTTACCAATATTTCGAAACTATTTCATGTAGTTTCACTATAAGTGATTTGGCCTTCAAATCTCAGAATTTCGCATAATATTGCATTTTAAGCAAGTTTTCGTGCATTTTGTTTCAGTACGAAAAATCATCGAATTTAGCAATATTTTGACGTTTATCATCCCCTTTTCCTTTCCGTGATTTAAACAAAATATCATCGAATTAGGCAATATTTTGCCGTTTTTCCACGTTTTTGTGAATTTTCAGTCTATGGGTATTAATTCATTATATATATACGATAAAAATGATGCAAACACATAATTGATTAGATAATAACCTTAAATACTTCATTTTGAATCATCTATTTGTTTCTCGTTAAAATACTGAGTAAGATATTGAAAAGGGGAGAAGTTCGGTTTTTATTGCATATATCGACGTTTCAGCCGGAATAGAGCGGTTTTACGTGTACATCTTCCATCGGTAATATAAACGGAAAATCAGGAACATTTTAGATAATTCTAATGAAAACACATTGTTTTTTATCATTTGTATTGGAAACAACATTGTCATATGTCTTTTCTTGGATCGAAATAATACGAAACCTCGCTCTATGATTTGAAGGTAAAATCCTCAAATATGGTAAAATAGTGACTTTTTCACGTTAATCATGTAGTTTGATATTACGCAAATATATTCATTTTTACCAATATTTCGAAACTATTTCATGTAGTTTCACGATAAGTGATTTGGCCTTCAAATCTCAGAATTTCGCATAATATTGCATTTTAAGCAAGTTTTCGTGCATTTTGTTTCGTACGAAAAATCATCGAATTTAGCAATATTTTGACGTTTATCATACCCTTTTCCTTTACGTGATTTAAACGAAATATTATCGAATTAGGCAATATTTTGCCAGTTTTTCCACGTTTTTGTGAATTTTCAGGTCTATGGGTATTAATTCATTATATATACGATAAAAATGATGCAAACACATAATTGATTAGATAATACCCTTAAATACTTCATTTTCAATCATCTATTTGTTTCTCGTTAAAATACTGAGTAAGATATTGAAAAGGGGAGAAGTTCGGTTTTTATTGCATATATCGACGTTTCAGCCGGAATAGAGCGGTTTTACGTGTACATCTTCCATCGGTAATATAAACGGAAAATAAGGAACATTTTAGATAATTCTAATGAAAACACATTGTTTTTTTATCATTTGTATTGGAAACAACATTGTCATATGTCTTTTCTTGGATCGAAATAATACGATAACCTCGCTCTATGATTTGAAGTTAAAAGTCCTCAAATATGGTTAAATAGTGACTTTTTTCACGTTTATCATGTAGTTTGATATTACGTAAATATATTCATTTTTACCAATATTTCGAAACTATTTCATGTAGTTTCACGATATTGATTTGGCCTTCAAATCTCAGAATGTCGCATAATATTGCATTTTAAGCAAGTTTTCGTGCATTTTGTTTCGTACGAAAAATCATCGAATTTAGCAATATTTTGACGTTTATCATCCCCTTTTCCTTTACGTGATTTAAACGAAATATTATCGAATTAGGCAATATTTTGCCGTTTTTCCACGTTTTTGTGAATTTTCAGTCTATGGGTATTAATTCATTATATATACGATAAAAATGATGCAAACACATAATTGATTAGATAATAACCTTAAATACTTCATTTTCAATCATCTATTTGTTTCTCGTTAAAATACTGAGTAAGATATTGAAAAGGGGAGAAGTTCGGTTTTTATTGCATATATCGACGTTTCAGCCGGAATAGAGCGGTTTTACGTGTACATCTTCCATCGGTAATATAAACGGAAAATCAGGAACATTTTAGATAATTCTAATGAAAACATTGTTTTTTATCATTTGTATTGGAAACAACATTGTCATATGTCTTTTCTTGGATCGAAATAATACGAAACCTCGCTCTATGATTTGAAGGTAAAATCCTCAAATATGGTAAAATAGTGACTTTTTCACGTTAATCATGTAGTTTGATATTACGCAAATATATTCATTTTTACCAATATTTCGAAACTATTTCATGTAGTTTCACGATAAGTGATTTGGCCATCAAATCTCAGAATTTCGCATAATATTGCATTTTAAGCAAGTTTTCGTGCATTTTGTTTCGTACGAAAAATCATCGAATTTAGCAATGTTTTGACGTTTATCATCCCCTTTTCCTTTACGTGATTTAAACGAAATATTATCGAATTAGGCAATATTTTGCCGTTTTTCCACGTTTTTGTGAATTTTCCGTCTATGGGTATTAATTCATTATATGTACGATAAAAATGATGCAAACACATAATTGATTAGATAAATAACCTTAAATACTTCATTTTCAATCATCTATTTGTTTCTCGTTAAAATACTGAGTAAGATATTGAAAAGGGGAGAAGTTAGGTTTTTATTGCATATATCGACGTTTAAGCCGGAATAGAGCGGTTTTACGTGTACATCTTCAATCGGTAATATGAACGGAAAATCAAGAACATTTTAGTTAATTCTAATGAAAACACATTGTTTTTTATCATTTGTATTGGAAACAACATTGTTATATGTCTTTTCTTGGATCGAAATAATACGAAACCTCGCTCTATGATTTGAAGGTAAAATCCTCAAATATGGTAAAATAGTGTCTTTTTCACGTTAATCATGTAGTTTGATATTACGCAAATATATTCATTTTTACCAATATTTCGAAACTATTTCATGTAGTTTCACTATAAGTGATTTGGCCTTCAAATCTCAGAATTTCGCATAATATTGCATTTTAAGCAAGTTTTCGTGCATTTTGTTTCATACGAAAAATAATCGAATTGAGCAATATTTTGACGTTTATCATCCCCTTTTCCTTTCCGTGATTTAAACAAAATATCATCGAATTAGGCAATATTTTGCCGTTTTTCCACGTTTTTGTGAGATTTCAGGTTATGGGTATTAATTCATTATATATACGATAAAAATGATGCAAACACATAATTGATTAAATAATAACCTTAAATACTTCATTTTCAATCATCTATTTGTTTCTCGTTAAAATACTGAGTAAGATATTGAAAAGGGGAGAAGTTCGGTTTTTATTGCATATATCGACGTTTCAGCCGGAATAGAGCGGTTTTACGTGTACATCTTCCATCGGTAATACAAACGGAAAATCAGGAACATTTTAGATAATTCAAATGAAAACACATTGTTTTTTATCATTTGTATTGGAAACAACATTGTCATATGTCTTTTCTTGGATCGAAATAATACGAAACCTCGCTCTATGATTTGAAGGTAAAATCCTTAAATATGGTAAAATAGTGACTTTTTCACGTTAATCATGTAGTTTGATATTACGCAAATATATTCATTTTTACCAATATTTCGAAACTATTTCATGTAGTTTCACGATAAGTGATTTGCCTTCAAATCTCAGAATTTCGCATAATATTGCATTTTAAGCAAGTTTTCGTGCATTTTGTTTCGTACGAAAAATCATCGAATTTAGCAATATTTTGACGTTTATCATACCCTTTTCCTTTACGTGATTTAAACGAAATATTATCGAATTAGGCAATATTTTGCCGTTTTTCCACGTTTTTGTGAATTTTCAGTCTATGGGTATTAATTCATTATATGTACGATAAAAATGATGCAAACACATAGTTGATTAGATAAATAACCTTAAATATTTCATTTTCAATCATCTATTTGTTTCTCGTTAAAATACTGAGTAAGATATTGAAAAGGGGAGAAGTTCGGTTTTTATTGCATATATCGACGTTTCAGCCGGAATAGAGCGGTTTTACGAGTACATCTTCAATCGGTAATATGAACGGAAAATCAAGAACATTTTAGTTAATTCTAATGAAAACACATTGATTTTTATCATTTGTATTGGAAACAACATTGTTATATGTCTTTTCTTGGATCGAAATAATACGAAACCTCGCTCTATGATTTGAAGGTAAAATCCTCAAATATGGTAAAATAGTGTCTTTTTCACGTTAATCATGTAGTTTGATATTACGCAAATATATTCATTTTTACCAATATTTCGAAACTATTTCATGTAGTTTCACTATAAGTGATTTGGCCTTCAAATCTCAGAATTTCGCATAATATTGCATTTTAAGCAAGTTTTCGTGCATTTTGTTTCATACGAAAAATAATCGAATTGAGCAATATTTTGACGTTTATCATCCCCTTTTCCTTTCCGTGATTTAAACAAAATATCATCGAATTAGGCAATATTTTGCCGTTTTTCCACGTTTTTGTGAGATTTCAGGTAATGGGTATTAATTCATTATATATACGATAAAAATGATGCAAACACATAATTGATTAAATAATAACCTTAAATACTTCATTTTCAATCATCTATTTGTTTCTCGTTAAAATACTGAGTAAGATATTGAAAAGGGGAGAAGTTCGGTTTTTATTGCATATATCGACGTTTCAGCCGGAATAGAGCGGTTTTACGTGTACATCTTCCATCGGTAATACAAACGGAAAATCAGGAACATTTTAGATAATTCAAATGAAAACACATTGTTTTTTATCATTTGTATTGGAAACAACATTGTCATATGTCTTTTCTTGGATCGAAATAATACGAAACCTCGCTCTATGATTTGAAGGTAAAATCCTTAAATATGGTAAAATAGTGACTTTTTCACGTTAATCATGTAGTTTGATATTACGCAAATATATTCATTTTTACCAATATTTCGAAACTATTTCATGTAGTTTCACGATAAGTGATTTGGCCATCAAATCTCAGAATTTCGCATAATATTGCATTTAAAGCAAGTTTTCGTGCATTTTGTTTCGTACGAAAAATCATCGAATTTAGCAATATTTTGACGTTTATCATACCCTTTTCCTTTACGTGATTTAAACGAAATATTATCGAATTAGGCAATATTTTGCCATTTTTCCACGTTTTTGTGAATTTTCAGTCTATGGGTATTAATTCATTATATGTACGATAAAAATGATGCAAACACATAATTGATTAGATAAATAACCTTAAATACTTCATTTTCAATCATCTATTTGTTTCTCGTTAAAATATTGAGTAAGATATTGAAAAGGGGAGAAGTTCGGTTTTTATTGCATATATCGACGTTTCAGCCGGAATAGAGCGGTTTTACGTGTACATCTTCAATCGGTAATATGAACGGAAAATCAAGAACATTTTAGTTAATTCTAATGAAAACACATTGTTTTTTATCATTTATATTGGAAACAACATTGTCATATGTCTTTTCTTGGATCGAAATAATACGAAACCTCGCTCTATGATTTGAAGTTAAAATCCTCAAATATGGTTATATAGTGACTTTTTTCACGTTTTTCATGTAGTTTGATATTACGTAATTGTATTCATTTTTACCAATATTTCGATACTATTTCATGTAGTATCACGATATGTGATTTGGCCTTCAAATCTCAGAATTTCGCATAATATTGCATTTTAAGCAAGTTTTCGTGCATTTTGTTTCGTACGAAAAATCATCGAATTTAGCAATATTTTGACGTTTATCATCCCCTTTTCCTTTACGTGATTTAAACAAAATATCACCGAATTAGGCAATATTTTGCCGTTTTTCCACGTTTTTGTGAATTTTCAGTCTATGGGTATTAATTCATTATATGTACGATAAAAATGATGCAAACACATAATTGATTAGATAATACCCTTAAATACTTCATTTTCAATCAACTATTTGTTTCTCGTTAAAATACTGAGTAAGATATTGAAAAGGGGAGAAGTTCTGTTTTTATTGCATATATCGACGTTTCAGCCGGAATAGAGCGGTTTTCGTGCACATCTTCCATCGGTAATATAAACGGAAAATAAGGAACATTTTAGATAATTCTAATGAAAACACATTGTTTTTTTATCATTTGTATTGGAAACAACATTGTAATATGTCTTTTCTTGGATCGAAATAATACGATACCTCGCTCTATGATTTGAAGTTAAAGTCCTCAAATATGGTTAAATAGTGACTTTTTTCACGTTTTCATGTAGTTTGATATTACGTAAATATATTCATTTTTACCAATATTTCGAAACTATTTCATGTAGTTTCACGATATTTGATTTGGCCTTCAAATCTCAGAATGTCGCATATTATTGCATTTTAAGCAAGTTTTCGTGCATTTTGTTTCGTACGAAAAATCATCGAATTTAGCAATATTTTGACGTTTATCATCCCCTTTTCCTTTACGTGATTTAAACGAAACATTATCGAATTAGGCAATATTTTTCCGTTTTTCCACGTTTTTGTGAATTTTCAGTCTATGGGTATTAATTCATTATATATACGATAAAAATGATGCAAACACATAATTGATTAGATAATAACCTTAAATACTTCATTTTCAATCATCTATTTGTTTCTCGTTAAAATACTGAGTAAGATATTGAAAAGGGGAGAAGTTCGGTTTTTATTGCATATATCGACGTTTCAGCCGGAATAGAGCGGTTTTACGTGTACATCTTCCATCGGTAATATAAACGGAAAATCAGGAACATTTTAGATAATTCTAATGAAAACATTGTTTTTTATCATTTGTATTGGAAACAACATTGTCATATGTCTTTTCTTGGATCGAAATAATACGAAACCTCGCTCTATGATTTGAAGGTAAAATCCTCAAATATGGTAAAATAGTGACTTTTTCACGTTAATCATGTAGTTTGATATTACGCAAATATATTCATTTTTACCAATATTTCGAAACTATTTCATGTAGTTTCACGATAAGTGATTTGGCCATCAAATCTCAGAATTTCGCATAATATTGCATTTTAAGCAAGTTTTCGTGCATTTTGTTTCGTACGAAAAATCATCGAATTTAGCAATGTTTTGACGTTTATCATCCCCTTTTCCTTTACGTGATTTAAACGAAATATTATCGAATTAGGCAATATTTTGCCGTTTTTCCACGTTTTTGTGAATTTTCCGTCTATGGGTATTAATTCATTATATGTACGATAAAAATGATGCAAACACATAATTGATTAGATAAATAACCTTAAATACTTCATTTTCAATCATCTATTTGTTTCTCGTTAAAATACTGAGTAAGATATTGAAAAGGGGAGAAGTTAGGTTTTTATTGCATATATCGACGTTTAAGCCGGAATAGAGCGGTTTTACGTGTACATCTTCAATCGGTAATATGAACGGAAAATCAAGAACATTTTAGTTAATTCTAATGAAAACACATTGTTTTTTATCATTTGTATTGGAAACAACATTGTTATATGTCTTTTCTTGGATCGAAATAATACGAAACCTCGCTCTATGATTTGAAGGTAAAATCCTCAAATATGGTAAAATAGTGTCTTTTTCACGTTAATCATGTAGTTTGATATTACGCAAATATATTCATTTTTACCAATATTTCGAAACTATTTCATGTAGTTTCACTATAAGTGATTTGGCCTTCAAATCTCAGAATTTCGCATAATATTGCATTTTAAGCAAGTTTTCGTGCATTTTGTTTCATACGAAAAATAATCGAATTGAGCAATATTTTGACGTTTATCATCCCCTTTTCCTTTCCGTGATTTAAACAAAATATCATCGAATTAGGCAATATTTTGCCGTTTTTCCACGTTTTTGTGAGATTTCAGGTTATGGGTATTAATTCATTATATATACGATAAAAATGATGCAAACACATAATTGATTAAATAATAACCTTAAATACTTCATTTTCAATCATCTATTTGTTTCTCGTTAAAATACTGAGTAAGATATTGAAAAGGGGAGAAGTTCGGTTTTTATTGCATATATCGACGTTTCAGCCGGAATAGAGCGGTTTTACGTGTACATCTTCCATCGGTAATACAAACGGAAAATCAGGAACATTTTAGATAATTCAAATGAAAACACATTGTTTTTTATCATTTGTATTGGAAACAACATTGTCATATGTCTTTTCTTGGATCGAAATAATACGAAACCTCGCTCTATGATTTGAAGGTAAAATCCTTAAATATGGTAAAATAGTGACTTTTTCACGTTAATCATGTAGTTTGATATTACGCAAATATATTCATTTTTACCAATATTTCGAAACTATTTCATGTAGTTTCACGATAAGTGATTTGCCTTCAAATCTCAGAATTTCGCATAATATTGCATTTTAAGCAAGTTTTCGTGCATTTTGTTTCGTACGAAAAATCATCGAATTTAGCAATATTTTGACGTTTATCATACCCTTTTCCTTTACGTGATTTAAACGAAATATTATCGAATTAGGCAATATTTTGCCGTTTTTCCACGTTTTTGTGAATTTTCAGTCTATGGGTATTAATTCATTATATGTACGATAAAAATGATGCAAACACATAGTTGATTAGATAAATAACCTTAAATACTTCATTTTCAATCATCTATTTGTTTCTCGTTAAAATACTGAGTAAGATATTGAAAAGGGGAGAAGTTCGGTTTTTATTGCATATATCGACGTTTCAGCCGGAATAGAGCGGTTTTACGAGTACATCTTCAATCGGTAATATGAACGGAAAATCAAGAACATTTTAGTTAATTCTAATGAAAACACATTGATTTTTATCATTTGTATTGGAAACAACATTGTTATATGTCTTTTCTTGGATCGAAATAATACGAAACCTCGCTCTATGATTTGAAGGTAAAATCCTCAAATATGGTAAAATAGTGTCTTTTTCACGTTAATCATGTAGTTTGATATTACGCAAATATATTCATTTTTACCAATATTTCGAAACTATTTCATGTAGTTTCACTATAAGTGATTTGGCCTTCAAATCTCAGAATTTCGCATAATATTGCATTTTAAGCAAGTTTTCGTGCATTTTGTTTCATACGAAAAATAATCGAATTGAGCAATATTTTGACGTTTATCATCCCCTTTTCCTTTCCGTGATTTAAACAAAATATCATCGAATTAGGCAATATTTTGCCGTTTTTCCACGTTTTTGTGAGATTTCAGGTAATGGGTATTAATTCATTATATATACGATAAAAATGATGCAAACACATAATTGATTAAATAATAACCTTAAATACTTCATTTTCAATCATCTATTTGTTTCTCGTTAAAATACTGAGTAAGATATTGAAAAGGGGAGAAGTTCGGTTTTTATTGCATATATCGACGTTTCAGCCGGAATAGAGCGGTTTTACGTGTACATCTTCCATCGGTAATACAAACGGAAAATCAGGAACATTTTAGATAATTCAAATGAAAACACATTGTTTTTTATCATTTGTATTGGAAACAACATTGTCATATGTCTTTTCTTGGATCGAAATAATACGAAACCTCGCTCTATGATTTGAAGGTAAAATCCTTAAATATGGTAAAATAGTGACTTTTTCACGTTAATCATGTAGTTTGATATTACGCAAATATATTCATTTTTACCAATATTTCGAAACTATTTCATGTAGTTTCACGATAAGTGATTTGCCTTCAAATCTCAGAATTTCGCATAATATTGCATTTTAAGCAAGTTTTCGTGCATTTTGTTTCGTACGAAAAATCATCGAATTTAGCAATATTTTGACGTTTATCATACCCTTTTCCTTTACGTGATTTAAACGAAATATTATCGAATTAGGCAATATTTTGCCGTTTTTCCACGTTTTTGTGAATTTTCAGTCTATGGGTATTAATTCATTATATGTACGATAAAAATGATGCAAACACATAGTTGATTAGATAAATAACCTTAAATACTTCATTTTCAATCATCTATTTGTTTCTCGTTAAAATACTGAGTAAGATATTGAAAAGGGAAGAAGTTCGGTTTTTATTGCATATATCGACGTTTCAGCCGGAATAGAGCGGTTTTACGAGTACATCTTCAATCGGTAATATGAACGGAAAATCAAGAACATTTTAGTTAATTCTAATGAAAACACATTGTTTTTTATCATTTATATTGGAAACAACATTGTCATATGTCTTTTCTTGGATCGAAATAATACGAAACCTCGCTCTATGATTTGAAGTTAAAGTCCTCAAATATGGTTAAATAGTGACTTTTTCACGTTTTCATGTAGTTTGATATTACGTAAATATATTCATTTTTACCAATATTTCGAAACTATTTCATGTAGTTTCACGATATTTGATTTGGCCTTCAAATCTCAGAATGTCGCATATTATTGCATTTTAAGCAAGTTTTCGTGCATTTTGTTTCGTACGAAAAATCATCGAATTTAGCAATATTTTGACGTTTATCATCCCCTTTTCCTTTACGTGATTTAAACGAAATATTATCGAATTAGGCAATATTTTTCCGTTTTTCCACGTTTTTGTGAATTTTCAGTCTATGCGTATTAATTCATTATATGTACGATAAAAATGATGCAAACACATAATTGATTAGATAAATAACCTTAAATACTTCATTTTCAATCATCAATTTGTTTCTCGTTAAAATACTGAGTAAGATATTGAAAAGGGGAGAAGTTCTGTTTTTATTGCATATATCGACGTTTCAGCCGGAATAGAGCGGTTTTCGTGCACATCTTCCATCGGTAATATAAACGGAAAATAAGGAACATTTTAGATAATTCTAATGAAAACACATTGTTTTTTTATCATTTGTATTGGAAACAACATTGTAATATGTCTTTTCTTGGATCGAAATAATACGAAACCTCGCTCTATGATTTGAAGTTAAAGTCCTCAAATATGGTTAAATAGTGACTTTTTTCACGTTTTCATGTAGTTTGATATTACGTAAATATATTCATTTTTACCAATATTTCGAAACTATTTCATGTAGTTTCACGATATTTGATTTGGCCTTCAAATCTCAGAATGTCGCATATTATTGCATTTTAAGCAAGTTTTCGTGCATTTTGTTTCGTACGAAAAATCATCGAATTTAGCAATATTTTGACGTTTATCATCCCCTTTTCCGTGATTTATACGTGATTTAAACGAAATATTATCGAATTAGGCAATATTTTTCCGTTTTTCCACGTTTTTGTGAATTTTCAGTCTATGGGTATTAATTCATTATATATACGATAAAAATGATGCAAACACATAATTGATTAGATAATAACCTTAAATACTTCATTTTGAATCATCTATTTGTTTCTCGTTAAAATACTGAGTAAGATATTGAAAAGGGGAGAAGTTCGGTTTTTATTGCATATATCGACGTTTCAGCCGGAATAGAGCGGTTTTACGTGTACATCTTCCATCGGTAATATAAACGGAAAATCAGGAACATTTTAGATAATTCTAATGAAAACACATTGTTTTTTATCATTTGTATTGGAAACAACATTGTTATATGTCTTTTCTTGGATCGAAATAATACGAAACTTCGCTCTATGATTTGAAGGTAAAATCCTCAAATATGGTAAAATAGTGTCTTTTTCACGTTAATCATGTAGTTTGATATTACTTAAATATATTCATTTTTACCAATATTTCGAAACTATTTCATGTAGTTTCACTATAAGTGATTTGGCCTTCAAATCTCAGAATTTCGCATAATATTGCATTTTAAGCAAGTTTTCGTGCATTTTGTTTCATAAGAAAAATAATCGAATTGAGCAATATTTTGACGTTTATCATTCCCTTTTCCTTTACGTGATTTAAACAAAATATCATCGAATTAGGCAATATTTTGCCGTTTTTCCACGTTTTTGTGAGATTTCAGGTTATGGGTATTAATTCAATATATATACGATAAAAATGATGCAAACACATAATTGATTAGATAATAACCTTAAATACTTCATTTTCAATCATCTATTTGTTTCTCGTTAAAATACTGAGTAAGATATTGAAAAGGGGAGAAGTTCGGTTTTTATTGCATATATCGACGTTTCAGCCGGAATAGAGCGGTTTTACGTGTACATCTTCCATCGGTAATATAAACGGAAAATCAGGAACATTTTAGATAATTCTAATGAAAACACATTGTTTTTTATCATTTGTATTGGAAACAACATTGTCATATGTCTTTTCTTGGATCGAAATAATACGAAACCTCGCTCTATGATTTGAAGGTAAAATCCTCAAATATGGTAAAATAGTGACTTTTTCACGTTAATCATGTAGTTTGATATTACGCAAATATATTCATTTTTACCAATATTTCGAAACTATTTCATGTAGTTTCACGATAAGTGATTTGGCCATCAAATCTCAGAATTTCGCATAATATTGCATTTTAAGCAAGTTTTCGTGCATTTTGTTTCGTACGAAAAATCATCGAATTTAGCAATATTTTGACGTTTATCATCCCCTTTTCCTTTACGTGATTTAAACGAAATATTATCGAATTAGGCAATATTTTGCCATTTTTCCACGTTTTTGTGAATTTTCAGTCTATGGGTATTAATTCATTATATGTACGATAAAAATGATGCAAACACATAATTGATTAGATAAATAACCTTAAATACTTCATTTTCAATCATCTATTTGTTTCTCGTTAAAATACTGAGTAAGATATTGAAAAGGGGAGAAGTTCGGTTTTTATTGCATATATCGACGTTTCAGCCGGAATAGAGCGGTTTTACGTGTACATCTTCCATCGGTAATACAAACGGAAAATCAGGAACATTTTAGATAATTCAAATGAAAACACATTGTTTTTTATCATTTGTATTGGAAACAACATTGTCATATGTCTTTTCTTGGATCGAAATAATACGAAACCTCGCTCTATGATTTGAAGGTAAAATCCTTAAATATGGTAAAATAGTGACTTTTTCACGTTAATCATGTAGTTTGATATTACGCAAATATATTCATTTTTACCAATATTTCGAAACTATTTCATGTAGTTTCACGATAAGTGATTTGCCTTCAAATCTCAGAATTTCGCATAATATTGCATTTTAAGCAAGTTTTCGTGCATTTTGTTTCGTACGAAAAATCATCGAATTTAGCAATATTTTGACGTTTATCATACCCTTTTCCTTTACGTGATTTAAACGAAATATTATCGAATTAGGCAATATTTTGCCGTTTTTCCACGTTTTTGTGAATTTTCAGTCTATGGGTATTAATTCATTATATGTACGATAAAAATGATGCAAACACATAGTTGATTAGATAAATAACCTTAAATACTTCATTTTCAATCATCTATTTGTTTCTCGTTAAAATACCGAGTAAGATATTGAAAAGGGGAGAAGTTCGGTTTTTATTGCATATATCGACGTTTCAGCCGGAATAGAGCGGTTTTACGAGTACATCTTCAATCGGTAATATGAACGGAAAATCAAGAACATTTTAGTTAATTCTAATGAAAACACATTGATTTTTATCATTTGTATTGGAAACAACATTGTTATATGTCTTTTCTTGGATCGAAATAATACGAAACCTCGCTCTATGATTTGAAGGTAAAATCCTCAAATATGGTAAAATAGTGTCTTTTTCACGTTAATCATGTAGTTTGATATTACGCAAATATATTCATTTTTACCAATATTTCGAAACTATTTCATGTAGTTTCACTATAAGTGATTTGGCCTTCAAATCTCAGAATTTCGCATAATATTGCATTTTAAGCAAGTTTTCGTGCATTTTGTTTCATACGAAAAATAATCGAATTGAGCAATATTTTGACGTTTATCATCCCCTTTTCCTTTCCGTGATTTAAACAAAATATCATCGAATTAGGCAATATTTTGCCGTTTTTCCACGTTTTTGTGAGATTTCAGGTAATGGGTATTAATTCATTATATATACGATAAAAATGATGCAAACACATAATTGATTAAATAATAACCTTAAATACTTCATTTTCAATCATCTATTTGTTTCTCGTTAAAATACTGAGTAAGATATTGAAAAGGGGAGAAGTTCGGTTTTTATTGCATATATCGACGTTTCAGCCGGAATAGAGCGGTTTTACGTGTACATCTTCCATCGGTAATACAAACGGAAAATCAGGAACATTTTAGATAATTCAAATGAAAACACATTGTTTTTTATCATTTGTATTGGAAACAACATTGTCATATGTCTTTTCTTGGATCGAAATAATACGAAACCTCGCTCTATGATTTGAAGGTAAAATCCTTAAATATGGTAAAATAGTGACTTTTTCACGTTAATCATGTAGTTTGATATTACGCAAATATATTCATTTTTACCAATATTTCGAAACTATTTCATGTAGTTTCACGATAAGTGATTTGCCTTCAAATCTCAGAATTTCGCATAATATTGCATTTTGAGCAAGTTTTCGTGCATTTTGTTTCGTACGAAAAATCATCGAATTTAGCAATATTTTGACGTTTATCATACCCTTTTCCTTTACGTGATTTAAACGAAATATTATCGAATTAGGCAATATTTTGCCGTTTTTCCACGTTTTTGTGAATTTTCAGTCTATGGGTATTAATTCATTATATGTACGATAAAAATGATGCAAACACATAGTTGATTAGATAAATAACCTTAAATACTTCATTTTCAATCATCTATTTGTTTCTCGTTAAAATACTGAGTAAGATATTGAAAAGGGAAGAAGTTCGGTTTTTATTGCATATATCGACGTTTCAGCCGGAATAGAGCGGTTTTACGAGTACATCTTCAATCGGTAATATGAACGGAAAATCAAGAACATTTTAGTTAATTCTAATGAAAACACATTGTTTTTTATCATTTATATTGGAAACAACATTGTCATATGTCTTTTCTTGGATCGAAATAATACGAAACCTCGCTCTATGATTTGAAGTTAAAGTCCTCAAATATGGTTAAATAGTGACTTTTTCACGTTTTCATGTAGTTTGATATTACGTAAATATATTCATTTTTACCAATATTTCGAAACTATTTCATGTAGTTTCACGATATTTGATTTGGCCTTCAAATCTCAGAATGTCGCATATTATTGCATTTTAAGCAAGTTTTCGTGCATTTTGTTTCGTACGAAAAATCATCGAATTTAGCAATATTTTGACGTTTATCATCCCCTTTTCCTTTACGTGATTTAAACGAAATATTATCGAATTAGGCAATATTTTTCCGTTTTTCCACGTTTTTGTGAATTTTCAGTCTATGCGTATTAATTCATTATATGTACGATAAAAATGATGCAAACACATAATTGATTAGATAAATAACCTTAAATACTTCATTTTCAATCATCTATTTGTTTCTCGTTAAAATACTGAGTAAGATATTGAAAAGGGGAGAAGTTCTGTTTTTATTGCATATATCGACGTTTCAGCCGGAATAGAGCGGTTTTCGTGCACATCTTCCATCGGTAATATAAACGGAAAATAAGGAACATTTTAGATAATTCTAATGAAAACACATTGTTTTTTTATCATTTGTATTGGAAACAACATTGTAATATGTCTTTTCTTGGATCGAAATAATACGAAACCTCGCTCTATGATTTGAAGTTAAAGTCCTCAAATATGGTTAAATAGTGACTTTTTTCACGTTTTCATGTAGTTTGATATTACGTAAATATATTCATTTTTACCAAAATTTCGAAACTATTTCATGTAGTTTCACGATATTTGATTTGGCCTTCAAATCTCAGAATGTCGCATATTATTGCATTTTAAGCAAGTTTTCGTGCATTTTGTTTCGTACGAAAAATCATCGAATTTAGCAATATTTTGACGTTTATCATCCCCTTTTCCTTTACGTGATTTAAACGAAATATTATCGAATTAGGCAATATTTTTCCGTTTTTCCACGTTTTTGTGAATTTTCAGTCTATGGGTATTAATTCATTATATATACGATAAAAATGATGCAAACACATAATTGATTAGATAATAACCTTAAATACTTCATTTTGAATCATCTATTTGTTTCTCGTTAAAATACTGAGTAAGATATTGAAAAGGGGAGAAGTTCGGTTTTTATTGAATATATCGACGTTTCAGCCGGAATAGAGCGGTTTTACGTGTACATCTTCCATCGGTAATATAAACGGAAAATCAGGAACATTTTAGATAATTCTAATGAAAACACATTGTTTTTTATCATTTGTATTGGAAACAACATTGTTATATGTCTTTTCTTGGATCGAAATAATACGAAACTTCGCTCTATGATTTGAAGGTAAAATCCTCAAATATGGTAAAATAGTGTCTTTTTCACGTTAATCATGTAGTTTGATATTACTTAAATATATTCATTTTTACCAATATTTCGAAACTATTTCATGTAGTTTCACTATAAGTGATTTGGCCTTCAAATCTCAGAATTTCGCATAATATTGCATTTTAAGCAAGTTTTCGTGCATTTTGTTTCATACGAAAAATAATCGAATTGAGCAATATTTTGACGTTTATCATTCCCTTTTCCTTTACGTGATTTAAACAAAATATCATCGAATTAGGCAATATTTTGCCGTTTTTCCACGTTTTTGTGAGATTTCAGGTTATGGGTATTAATTCAATATATATACGATAAAAATGATGCAAACACATAATTGATTAGATAATAACCTTAAATACTTCATTTTCAATCATCTATTTGTTTCTCGTTAAAATACTGAGTAAGATATTGAAAAGGGGAGAAGTTCGGTTTTTATTGCATATATCGACGTTTCAGCCGGAATAGAGCGGTTTTACGTGTACATCTTCCATCGGTATTATAAACGGAAAATCAGGAACATTTTAGATAATTCTAATGAAAACACATTGTTTTTTATCATTTGTATTGGAAACAACATTGTCATATGTCTTTTCTTGGATCGAAATAATACGAAACCTCGCTCTATGATTTGAAGGTAAAATCCTCAAATATGGTAAAATAGTGACTTTTTCACGTTAATCATGTAGTTTGATATTACGCAAATATATTCATTTTTACCAATATTTCGAAACTATTTCATGTAGTTTCACGATAAGTGATTTGGCCATCAAATCTCAGAATTTCGCATAATATTGCATTTTAAGCAAGTTTTCGTGCATTTTGTTTCGTACGAAAAATCATCGAATTTAGCAATATTTTGACGTTTATCATCCCCTTTTCCTTTACGTGATTTAAACGAAATATTATCGAATTAGGCAATATTTTGCCATTTTTCCACGTTTTTGTGAATTTTCAGTCTATGGGTATTAATTCATTATATGTACGATAAAAATGATGCAAACACATAATTGATTAGATAAATAACCTTAAATACTTCATTTTCAATCATCTATTTGTTTCTCGTTAAAATACTGAGTAAGATATTGAAAAGGGGAGAAGTTCGGTTTTTATTGCATATATCGACGTTTCAGCCGGAATAGAGCGGTTTTACGTGTACATCTTCAATCGGTAATATGAACGGAAAATCAAGAACATTTTAGTTAATTCTAATGAAAACACATTGTTTTTTATCATTTGTATTGGAAACAACATTGTTATATGTCTTTTCTTGGATCGAAATAATACGAAACCTCGCTCTATGATTTGAAGGTAAAATCCTCAAATATGGTAAAATAGTGTCTTTTTCACGTTAATCATGTAGTTTGATATTACGCAAATATATTCATTTTTACCAATATTTCGAAACTATTTCATGTAGTTTCACTATAAGTGATTTGGCCTTCAAATCTCAGAATTTCGCATAATATTGCATTTTAAGCAAGTTTTCGTGCATTTTGTTTCATACGAAAAATAATCGAATTGAGCAATATTTTGACGTTTATCATCCCCTTTTCCTTTCCGTGATTTAAACAAAATATCATCGAATTAGGCAATATTTTGCCGTTTTTCCACGTTTTTGTGAGATTTCAGGTTATGGGTATTAATTCATTATATATACGATAAAAATGATGCAAACACATAATTGATTAAATAATAACCTTAAATACTTCATTTTCAATCATCTATTTGTTTCTCGTTAAAATACTGAGTAAGATATTGAAAAGGGGAGAAGTTCGGTTTTTATTGCATATATCGACGTTTCAGCCGGAATAGAGCGGTTTTACGTGTACATCTTCCATCGGTAATATAAACGGAAAATCAGGAACATTTTAGATAATTCTAATGAAAACACATTGTTTTTTATCATTTGTATTGGAAACAACATTGTCATATGTCTTTTCTTGGATCGAAATAATACGAAACCTCGCTCAATGATTTGAAGGTAAAATCCTTAAATATGGTAAAATAGTGACTTTTTCACGTTATTCATGTAGTTTGATATTACGCAAATATATTCATTTTTACCAATATTTCGATACTATTTCATGTAGTTTCACGATATTTGATTTGGCCTTCAAATCTCAGAATGTCGCATATTATTGCATTTTAAGCAAGTTTTCGTGCATTTTGTTTCGTACGAAAAATCATCGAATTTAGCAATATTTTGACGTTTATCATCCCCTTTTCCTTTACGTGATTTAAACGAAATATTATCGAATTAGGCAATATTTTTCCGTTTTTCCACGTTTTTGTGAATTTTCAGTCTATGGGTATTAATTCATTATATGTACGATAAAAATGATGCAAACACATAATTGATTAGATAAATAACCTTAAATACTTCATTTTCAATCATCTATTTGTTTCTCGTTAAAATACTGAGTAAGATATTGAAAAGGGGAGAAGTTCGGTTTTTATTGCATATATCGACGTTTCAGCCGGAATAGAGCGGTTTTCGTGCACATCTTCCATCGGTAATATAAACGGAAAATAAGGAACATTTTAGATAATTCTAATGAAAACACATTGTTTTTTTATCATTTGTATTGGAAACATCATTGTAATATGTCTTTTCTTGGATCGAAATAATACGAAACCTCGCTCTATGATTTGAAGTTAAAGTCCTCAAATATGGTTAAATAGTGACTTTTTTCACGTTTTCATGTAGTTTGATATTACGTAAATATATTCATTTTTACCAATATTTCGAAACTATTTCATGTAGTTTCACGATATTTGATTTGGCCTTCAAATCTCAGAATGTCGCATATTATTGCATTTTAAGCAAGTTTTCGTGCATTTTGTTTCGTACGAAAAATCATCGAATTTAGCAATATTTTGACGTTTATCATACCCTTTTCCTTTACGTGATTTAAACGAAATATTATCGAATTAGGCAATATTTTTCCGTTTTTCCACGTTTTTGTGAATTTTCAGTCTATGGGTATTAATTCATTATATATACGATAAAAATGATGCAAACACATAATTGATTAGATAATAACCTTAAATACTTCATTTTGAATCATCTATTTGTTTCTCGTTAAAATACTGAGTAAGATATTGAAAAGGGGAGAAGTTCGGTTTTTATTGCATATATCGACGTTTCAGCCGGAATAGAGCGGTTTTACGTGTACATCTTCCATCGGTAATATAAACGGAAAATCAGGAACATTTTAGATAATTCTAATGAAAACACATTGTTTTTTATCATTTGTATTGGAAACAACATTGTTATATGTCTTTTCTTGGATCGAAATAATACGAAACTTCGCTCTATGATTTGAAGGTAAAATCCTCAAATATGGTAAAATAGTGTCTTTTTCACGTTAATCATGTAGTTTGATATTACGCAAATATATTCATTTTTACCAATATTTCGAAACTATTTCATGTAGTTTCACTATAAGTGATTTGGCCTTCAAATCTCAGAATTTCGCATAATATTGCATTTTAAGCAAGTTTTCGTGCATTTTGTTTCATACGAAAAATAATCGAATTGAGCAATATTTTGACGTTTATCATCCCCTTTTCCTTTCCGTGATTTAAACAAAATATCATCGAATTAGGCAATATTTTGCCGTTTTTCCACGTTTTTGTGAGATTTCAGGTTATGGGTATTAATTCATTATATATACGATAAAAATGATGCAAACACATAATTGATTAAATAATAACCTTAAATACTTCATTTTCAATCATCTATTTGTTTCTCGTTAAAATACTGAGTAAGATATTGAAAAGGGGAGAAGTTCGGTTTTTATTGCATATATCGACGTTTCAGCCGGAATAGAGCGGTTTTACGTGTACATCTTCCATCGGTAATACAAACGGAAAATCAGGAACATTTTAGATAATTCAAATGAAAACACATTGTTTTTTATCATTTGTATTGGAAACAACATTGTCATATGTCTTTTCTTGGATCGAAATAATACGAAACCTCGCTCTATGATTTGAAGGTAAAATCCTTAAATATGGTAAAATAGTGACTTTTTCACGTTAATCATGTAGTTTGATATTACGCAAATATATTCATTTTTACCAATATTTCGAAACTATTTCATGTAGTTTCACGATAAGTGATTTGCCTTCAAATCTCAGAATTTCGCATAATATTGCATTTTAAGCAAGTTTTCGTGCATTTTGTTTCGTACGAAAAATCATCGAATTTAGCAATATTTTGACGTTTATCATACCCTTTTCCTTTACGTGATTTAAACGAAATATTATCGAATTAGGCAATATTTTGCCGTTTTTCCACGTTTTTGTGAATTTTCATTCTATGGGTATTAATTCATTATATGTACGATAAAAATGATGCAAACACATAGTTGATTAGATAATTAACCTTAAATACTTCATTTTCAATCATCTATTTGTTTCTCGTTAAAATACTGAGTAAGATATTGAAAAGGGGAGAAGTTCGGTTTTTATTGCATATATCGACGTTTCAGCCGGAATAGAGCGGTTTTACGAGTACATCTTCAATCGGTAATATGAACGGAAAATCAAGAACATTTTAGTTAATTCTAATGAAAACACATTGTTTTTTATCATTTATATTGGAAACAACATTGTCATATGTCTTTTCTTGGATCGAAATAATACGAAACCTCGCTCTATGATTTGAAGTTAAAATCCTCAAATATGGTTATATAGTGACTTTTTTCACGTTTTTCATGTAGTTTGATATTACGTAATTGTATTCATTTTTACCAATATTTCGATACTATTTCATGTAGTATCACGATATGTGATTTGGCCTTCAAATCTCAGAATTTCGCATAATATTGCATTTTAAGCAAGTTTTCGTGCATTTTGTTTCGTACGAAAAATCATCGAATTTAGCAATATTTTGACGTTTATCATCCCCTTTTCCTTTACGTGATTTAAACAAAATATCACCGAATTAGGCAATATTTTGCTGTTTTTCCACGTTTTTGTGAATTTTCAGTCTATGGGTATTAATTCATTATATGTACGATAAAAATGATGCAAACACATAATTGATTAGATAATAACCTTAAATACTTCATTTTCAATCAACTATTTGTTTCTCGTTAAAATACTGAGTAAGATATTGAAAAGGGGAGAAGTTCTGTTTTTATTGCATATATCGACGTTTCAGCCGGAATAGAGCGGTTTTCGTGCACATCTTCCATCGGTAATATAAACGGAAAATAAGGAACATTTTAGATAATTCTAATGAAAACACATTGTTTTTTTATCATTTGTATTGGAAACAACATTGTAATATGTCTTTTCTTGGATCGAAATAATACGAAACCTCGCTCTATGATTTGAAGTTAAAGTCCTCAAATATGGTTAAATAGTGACTTTTTTCACGTTTTCATGTAGTTTGATATTACGTAAATATATTCATTTTTACCAATATTTCGAAACTATTTCATGTAGTTTCACGATATTTGATTTGGCCTTCAAATCTCAGAATGTCGCATATTATTGCATTTTAAGCAAGTTTTCGTGCATTTTGTTTCGTACGAAAAATCATCGAATTTAGCAATATTTTGACGTTTATCATCCCCTTTTCCTTTACGTGATTTAAACGAAATATTATCGAATTAGGCAATATTTTGCCGTTTTTCCACGTTTTTGTGAATTTTCAGTCTATGGGTATTAATTCATTATATATACGATAAAAATGATGCAAACACATAATTGATTAGATAATAACCTTAAATACTTCATTTTGAATCATCTATTTGTTTCTCGTTAAAATACTGAGTAAGATATTGAAAAGGGGAGAAGTTCGGTTTTTATTGCATATATCGACGTTTCAGCCGGAATAGAGCGGTTTTACGTGTACATCTTCCATCGGTAATATAAACGGAAAATCAGGAACATTTTAGATAATTCTAATGAAAACACATTGTTTTTTATCATTTGTATTGGAAACAACATTGTTATATGTCTTTTCTTGGATCGAAATAATACGAAACCTCGCTCTATGATTTGAAGGTAAAATCCTCAAATATGGTAAAATAGTGTCTTTTTCACGTTAATCATGTAGTTTGATATTACGCAAATATATTCATTTTTACCAATATTTCGAAACTATTTCATGTAGTTTCACTATAAGTGATTTGGCCTTCAAATCTCAGAATTTCGCATAATATTGCATTTTAAGCAAGTTTTCGTGCATTTTGTTTCATACGAAAAATAATCGAATTGAGCAATATTTTGACGTTTATCATTCCCTTTTCCTTTACGTGATTTAAACAAAATATCCTCGAATTAGGCAATATTTTGCCGTTTTTCCACGTTTTTTTGAGATTTCAGGTTATGGGTATTAATTCAATATATATACGATAAAAATGATGCAAACACATAATTGATTAGATAATAACCTTAAATACTTCATTTTCAATCATCTATTTGTTTCTCGTTAAATACTGAGTAAGATATTGAAAAGGGGAGAAGTTCGGTTTTTATTGCATATATCGACGTTTCAGCCGGAATAGAGCGGTTTTACGTGTACATCTTCCATCGGTAATATAAACGGAAAATCAGGAACATTTTAGATAATTCTAATGAAAACACATTGTTTTTTATCATTTGTATTGGAAACAACATTGTCATATGTCTTTTCTTGGATCGAAATAATACGAAACCTCGCTCTATGATTTGAAGGTAAAATCCTTAAATATGGTAAAATAGTGACTTTTTCACGTTAATCATGTAGTTTGATATTACGCAAATATATTCATTTTTACCAATATTTCGAAACTATTTCATGTAGTTTCACGATAAGTGATTTGCCTTCAAATCTCAGAATTTCGCATAATATTGCATTTTAAGCAAGTTTTCGTGCATTTTGTTTCGTACGAAAAATCATCGAATTTAGCAATATTTTGACGTTTATCATACCCTTTTCCTTTACGTGATTTAAACGAAATATTATCGAATTAGGCAATATTTTGCCGTTTTTCCACGTTTTTGTGAATTTTCATTCTATGGGTATTAATTCATTATATGTACGATAAAAATGATGCAAACACATAGTTGATTAGATAATTAACCTTAAATACTTCATTTTCAATCATCTATTTGTTTCTCGTTAAAATACTGAGTAAGATATTGAAAAGGGGAGAAGTTCGGTTTTTATTGCATATATCGACGTTTCAGCCGGAATAGAGCGGTTTTACGAGTACATCTTCAATCGGTAATATGAACGGAAAATCAAGAACATTTTAGTTAATTCTAATGAAAACACATTGTTTTTTATCATTTATATTGGAAACAACATTGTCATATGTCTTTTCTTGGATCGAAATAATACGAAACCTCGCTCTATGATTTGAAGTTAAAATCCTCAAATATGGTTATATAGTGACTTTTTTCACGTTTTTCATGTAGTTTGATATTACGTAATTGTATTCATTTTTACCAATATTTCGATACTATTTCATGTAGTATCACGATATGTGATTTGGCCTTCAAATCTCAGAATTTCGCATAATATTGCATTTTAAGCAAGTTTTCGTGCATTTTGTTTCGTACGAAAAATCATCGAATTTAGCAATATTTTGACGTTTATCATCCCCTTTTCCTTTACGTGATTTAAACAAAATATCACCGAATTAGGCAATATTTTGCTGTTTTTCCACGTTTTTGTGAATTTTCAGTCTATGGGTATTAATTCATTATATGTACGATAAAAATGATGCAAACACATAATTGATTAGATAATAACCTTAAATACTTCATTTTCAATCAACTATTTGTTTCTCGTTAAAATACTGAGTAAGATATTGAAAAGGGGAGAAGTTCTGTTTTTATTGCATATATCGACGTTTCAGCCGGAATAGAGCGGTTTTCGTGCACATCTTCCATCGGTAATATAAACGGAAAATAAGGAACATTTTAGATAATTCTAATGAAAACACATTGTTTTTTTATCATTTGTATTGGAAACAACATTGTAATATGTCTTTTCTTGGATCGAAATAATACGAAACCTCGCTCTATGATTTGAAGTTAAAGTCCTCAAATATGGTTAAATAGTGACTTTTTTCACGTTTTCATGTAGTTTGATATTACGTAAATATATTCATTTTTACCAATATTTCGAAACTATTTCATGTAGTTTCACGATATTTGATTTGGCCTTCAAATCTCAGAATGTCGCATATTATTGCATTTTAAGCAAGTTTTCGTGCATTTTGTTTCGTACGAAAAATCATCGAATTTAGCAATATTTTGACGTTTATCATCCCCTTTTCCTTTACGTGATTTAAACGAAATATTATCGAATTAGGCAATATTTTGCCGTTTTTCCACGTTTTTGTGAATTTTCAGTCTATGGGTATTAATTCATTATATATACGATAAAAATGATGCAAACACATAATTGATTAGATAATAACCTTAAATACTTCATTTTGAATCATCTATTTGTTTCTCGTTAAAATACTGAGTAAGATATTGAAAAGGGGAGAAGTTCGGTTTTTATTGCATATATCGACGTTTCAGCCGGAATAGAGCGGTTTTACGTGTACATCTTCCATCGGTAATATAAACGGAAAATCAGGAACATTTTAGATAATTCTAATGAAAACACATTGTTTTTTATCATTTGTATTGGAAACAACATTGTTATATGTCTTTTCCTGGATCGAAATAATACGAAACCTCGCTCTATGATTTGAAGGTAAAATCCTCAAATATGGTAAAATAGTGTCTTTTTCACGTTAATCATGTAGTTTGATATTACGCAAATATATTCATTTTTACCAATATTTCGAAACTATTTCATGTAGTTTCACTATAAGTGATTTGGCCTTCAAATCTCAGAATTTCGCATAATATTGCATTTTAAGCAAGTTTTCGTGCATTTTGTTTCATACGAAAAATAATCGAATTTAGCAATATTTTGACGTTTATCATTCCCTTTTCCTTTACGTGATTTAAACAAAATATCCTCGAATTAGGCAATATTTTGCCGTTTTTCCACGTTTTTTTGAGATTTCAGGTTATGGGTATTAATTCAATATATATACGATAAAAATGATGCAAACACATAATTGATTAGATAATAACCTTAAATACTTCATTTTCAATCATCTATTTGTTTCTCGTTAAATACTGAGTAAGATATTGAAAAGGGGAGAAGTTCGGTTTTTATTGCATATATCGACGTTTCAGCCGGAATAGAGCGGTTTTACGTGTACATCTTCCATCGGTAATATAAACGGAAAATCAGGAACATTTTAGATAATTCTAATGAAAACACATTGTTTTTTATCATTTGTATTGGAAACAACATTGTCATATGTCTTTTCTTGGATCGAAATAATACGAAACCTCGCTCTATGATTTGAAGGTAAAATCCTCAAATATGGTAAAATAGTGACTTTTTCACGTTAATCATGTAGTTTGATATTACGCAAATATATTCATTTTTACCAATATTTCGAAACTATTTCATGTAGTTTCACGATAAGTGATTTGGCCATCAAATCTCAGAATTTCGCATAATATTGCATTTTAAGCAAGTTTTCGTGCATTTTGTTTCGTACGAAAAATCATCGAATTTAGCAATATTTTGACGTTTATCATCCCCTTTTCCTTTACGTGATTTAAACGAAATATTATCGAATTAGGCAATATTTTGCCATTTTTCCACGTTTTTGTGAATTTTCAGTCTATGGGTATTAATTCATTATATGTACGATAAAAATGATGCAAACACATAATTGACTAGATAAATAACCTTAAATACTTCATTTTCAATCATCTATTTGTTTCTCGTTAAAATACTGAGTAAGATATTGAAAAGGGGAGAAGTTCGGTTTTTATTGCATATATCGACGTTTCAGCCGGAATAGAGCGGTTTTACGTGTACATCTTCAATCGGTAATATGAACGGAAAATCAAGAACATTTTAGTTAATTCTAATGAAAACACATTGTTTTTTATCATTTGTATTGGAAACAACATTGTTATATGTCTTTTCTTGGATCGAAATAATACGAAACCTCGCTCTATGATTTGAAGGTAAAATCCTCAAATATGGTAAAATAGTGTCTTTTTCACGTTAATCATGTAGTTTGATATTACGCAAATATATTCATTTTTACCAATATTTCGAAACTATTTCATGTAGTTTCACTATAAGTGATTTGGCCTTCAAATCTCAGAATTTCGCATAATATTGCATTTTAAGCAAGTTTTCGTGCATTTTGTTTCATACGAAAAATAATCGAATTGAGCAATATTTTGACGTTTATCATCCCCTTTTCCTTTCCGTGATTTAAACAAAATATCATCGAATTAGGCAATATTTTGCCGTTTTTCCACGTTTTTGTGAGATTTCAGGTTATGGGTATTAATTCATTATATATACGATAAAAATGATGCAAACACATAATTGATTAAATAATAACCTTAAATACTTCATTTTCAATCATCTATTTGTTTCTCGTTAAAATACTGAGTAAGATATTGAAAAGGGGAGAAGTTCGGTTTTTATTGCATATATCGACGTTTCAGCCGGAATAGAGCGGTTTTACGTGTACATCTTCCATCGGTAATACAAACGGAAAATCAGGAACATTTTAGATAATTCAAATGAAAACACATTGTTTTTTATCATTTGTATTGGAAACAACATTGTCATATGTCTTTTCTTGGATCGAAATAATACGAAACCTCGCTCTATGATTTGAAGGTAAAATCCTTAAATATGGTAAAATAGTGACTTTTTCACGTTAATCATGTAGTTTGATATTACGCAAATATATTCATTTTTACCAATATTTCGAAACTATTTCATGTAGTTTCACGATAAGTGATTTGCCTTCAAATCTCAGAATTTCGCATAGTTTTGCATTTTAAGCAAGTTTTCGTGCATTTTGTTTCGTACGAAAAATCATCGAATTTAGCAATATTTTGACGTTTATCATTCCCTTTTCCTTTACGTGATTTAAACAAAATATCCTCGAATTAGGCAATATTTTGCCGTTTTTCCACGTTTTTTTGAGATTTCAGGTTATGGGTATTAATTCAATATATATACGATAAAAATGATGCAAACACATAATTGATTAGATAATAACCTTAAATACTTCATTTTCAATCATCTATTTGTTTCTCGTTAAATACTGAGTAAGATATTGAAAAGGGGAGAAGTTCGGTTTTTATTGCATATATCGACGTTTCAGCCGGAATAGAGCGGTTTTACGTGTACATCTTCCATCGGTAATATAAACGGAAAATCAGGAACATTTTAGATAATTCTAATGAAAACACATTGTTTTTTATCATTTGTATTGGAAACAACATTGTCATATGTCTTTTCTTGGATCGAAATAATACGAAACCTCGCTCTATGATTTGAAGGTAAAATCCTCAAATATGGTAAAATAGTGACTTTTTCACGTTAATCATGTAGTTTGATATTACGCAAATATATTCATTTTTACCAATATTTCGAAACTATTTCATGTAGTTTCACGATAAGTGATTTGGCCATCAAATCTCAGAATTTCGCATAATATTGCATTTTAAGCAAGTTTTCGTGCATTTTGTTTCGTACGAAAAATCATCGAATTTAGCAATATTTTGACGTTTATCATCCCCTTTTCCTTTACGTGATTTAAACGAAATATTATCGAATTAGGCAATATTTTGCCATTTTTCCACGTTTTTGTGAATTTTCAGTCTATGGGTATTAATTCATTATATGTACGATAAAAATGATGCAAACACATAATTGACTAGATAAATAACCTTAAATACTTCATTTTCAATCATCTATTTGTTTCTCGTTAAAATACTGAGTAAGATATTGAAAAGGGGAGAAGTTCGGTTTTTATTGCATATATCGACGTTTCAGCCGGAATAGAGCGGTTTTACGTGTACATCTTCAATCGGTAATATGAACGGAAAATCAAGAACATTTTAGTTAATTCTAATGAAAACACATTGTTTTTTATCATTTGTATTGGAAACAACATTGTTATATGTCTTTTCTTGGATCGAAATAATACGAAACCTCGCTCTATGATTTGAAGGTAAAATCCTCAAATATGGTAAAATAGTGTCTTTTTCACGTTAATCATGTAGTTTGATATTACGCAAATATATTCATTTTTACCAATATTTCGAAACTATTTCATGTAGTTTCACTATAAGTGATTTGGCCTTCAAATCTCAGAATTTCGCATAATATTGCATTTTAAGCAAGTTTTCGTGCATTTTGTTTCATACGAAAAATAATCGAATTGAGCAATATTTTGACGTTTATCATCCCCTTTTCCTTTCCGTGATTTAAACAAAATATCATCGAATTAGGCAATATTTTGCCGTTTTTCCACGTTTTTGTGAGATTTCAGGTTATGGGTATTAATTCATTATATATACGATAAAAATGATGCAAACACATAATTGATTAAATAATAACCTTAAATACTTCATTTTCAATCATCTATTTGTTTCTCGTTAAAATACTGAGTAAGATATTGAAAAGGGGAGAAGTTCGGTTTTTATTGCATATATCGACGTTTCAGCCGGAATAGAGCGGTTTTACGTGTACATCTTCCATCGGTAATACAAACGGAAAATCAGGAACATTTTAGATAATTCAAATGAAAACACATTGTTTTTTATCATTTGTATTGGAAACAACATTGTCATATGTCTTTTCTTGGATCGAAATAATACGAAACCTCGCTCTATGATTTGAAGGTAAAATCCTTAAATATGGTAAAATAGTGACTTTTTCACGTTAATCATGTAGTTTGATATTACGCAAATATATTCATTTTTACCAATATTTCGAAACTATTTCATGTAGTTTCACGATAAGTGATTTGCCTTCAAATCTCAGAATTTCGCATAGTTTTGCATTTTAAGCAAGTTTTCGTGCATTTTGTTTCGTACGAAAAATCATCGAATTTAGCAATATTTTGACGTTTATCATCCCCTTTTCCTTTACGTGATTTAAACAAAATATCACCGAATTAGGCAATATTTTGCCGTTTTTCCACGTTTTTGTGAATTTTCAGTCTATGGGTATTAATTCATTATATGTACGATAAAAATGATGCAAACACATAATTGATTAGATAATAACCTTAAATACTTCATTTTCAATCAACTATTTGTTTCTCGTTAAAATACTGAGTAAGATATTGAAAAGGGGAGAAGTTCTGTTTTTATTGCATATATCGACGTTTCAGCCGGAATAGAGCGGTTTTCGTGCACATCTTCCATCGGTAATATAAACGGAAAATAAGGAACATTTTAGATAATTCTAATGAAAACACATTGTTTTTTTATCATTTGTATTGGAAACAACATTGTAATATGTCTTTTCCTGGATCGAAATAATACGAAACCTCGCTCTATGATTTGAAGTTAAAGTCCTCAAATATGGTTAAATAGTGACTTTTTTCACGTTTTCATGTAGTTTGATATTACGTAAATATATTCATTTTTACCAATATTTCGAAACTATTTCATGTAGTTTCACGATATTTGATTTGGCCTTCAAATCTCAGAATGTTGCATATTATTGCATTTTAAGCAAGTTTTCGTGCATTTTGTTTCGTACGAAAAATCATCGAATTTAGCAATATTTTGACGTTTATCATCCCCTTTTCCTTTACGTGATTTAAACGAAATATTATCGAATTAGGCAATATTTTGCCGTTTTTCCACGTTTTTGTGAATTTTCAGTCTATGGGTATTAATTCATTATATATACGATAAAAATGATGCAAACACATAATTGATTAGATAATAACCTTAAATACTTCATTTTGAATCATCTATTTGTTTCTCGTTAAAATACTGAGTAAGATATTGAAAAGGGGAGAAGTTCGGTTTTTATTGCATATATCGACGTTTCAGCCCGAATAGAGCGGTTTTACGTGTACATCTTCCATCGGTAATATAAACGGAAAATCAGGAACATTTTAGATAATTCTAATGAAAACACATTGTTTTTTATCATTTGTATTGGAAACAACATTGTTATATGTCTTTTCTTGGATCGAAATAATACGAAACCTCGCTCTATGATTTGAAGGTAAAATCCTCAAATATGGTAAAATAGTGTCTTTTTCACGTTAATCATGTAGTTTGATATTACGCAAATATATTCATTTTTACCAATATTTCGAAACTATTTCATGTAGTTTCACTATAAGTGATTTGGCCTTCAAATCTCAGAATTTCGCATAATATTGCATTTTAAGCAAGTTTTCGTGCATTTTGTTTCATACGAAAAATAATCGAATGTTCAATATTTTGACGTTTATTATTCCCTTTTCCTTTACGTGATTTAAACAAAATATCCTCGAATTAGGCAATATTTTGCCGTTTTTCCACGTTTTTTTGAGATTTCAGGTTATGGGTATTAATTCAATATATATACGATAAAAATGATGCAAACACATAATTGATTAGATAATAACCTTAAATACTTCATTTTCAATCATCTATTTGTTTCTCGTTAAAATACTGAGTAAGATATTGAAAAGGGGAGAAGTTCGGTTTTTATTGCATATATCGACGTTTCAGCCGGAATAGAGCGGTTTTACGTGTACATCTTCCATCGGTAATATAAACGGAAAATCAGGAACATTTTAGATAATTCTAATGAAAACACATTGTTTTTTATCATTTGTATTGGAAACAACATTGTCATATGTCTTTTCTTGGATCGAAATAATACGAAACCTCGCTCTATGATTTGAAGGTAAAATCCTCAAATATGGTAAAATAGTGACTTTTTCACGTTAATCATGTAGTTTGATATTACGCAAATATATTCATTTTTACCAATATTTCGAAACTATTTCATGTAGTTTCACGATAAGTGATTTGGCCATCAAATCTCAGAATTTCGCACAATATTGCATTTTAAGCAAGTTTTCGTGCATTTTGTTTCGTACGAAAAATCATCGAATTTAGCAATATTTTGACGTTTATCATCCCCTTTTCCTTTACGTGATTTAAACGAAATATTATCGAATTAGGCAATATTTTGCCATTTTTCCACGTTTTTGTGAATTTTCAGTCTATGGGTATTAATTCATTATATGTACGATAAAAATGATGCAAACACATAATTGACTAGATAAATAACCTTAAATACTTCATTTTCAATCATCTATTTGTTTCTCGTTAAAATACTGAGTAAGATATTGAAAAGGGGAGAAGTTCGGTTTTTATTGCATATATCGACGTTTCAGCCGGAATAGAGCGGTTTTACGTGTACATCTTCAATCGGTAATATGAACGGAAAATCAAGAACATTTTAGTTAATTCTAATGAAAACACATTGTTTTTTATCATTTGTATTGGAAACAACATTGTTATATGTCTTTTCTTGGATCGAAATAATACAAAACCTCGCTCTATGATTTGAAGGTAAAATCCTCAAATATGGTAAAATAGTGTCTTTTTCACGTTAATCATGTAGTTTGATATTACGCAAATATATTCATTTTTACCAATATTTCGAAACTATTTCATGTAGTTTCACTATAAGTGATTTGGCCTTCAAATCTCAGAATTTCGCATAATATTGCATTTTAAGCAAGTTTTCGTGCATTTTGTTTCATACGAAAAATAATCGAATTGAGCAATATTTTGACGTTTATCATCCCCTTTTCCTTTCCGTGATTTAAACAAAATATCATCGAATTAGGCAATATTTTGCCGTTTTTCCACGTTTTTGTGAGATTTCAGGTTATGGGTATTAATTCATTATATATACGATAAAAATGATGCAAACACATAATTGATTAAATAATAACCTTAAATACTTCATTTTCAATCATCTATTTGTTTCTCGTTAAAATACTGAGTAAGATATTGAAAAGGGGAGAAGTTCGGTTTTTATTGCATATATCGACGTTTCAGCCGGAATAGAGCGGTTTTACGTGTACATCTTCCATCGGTAATACAAACGGAAAATCAGGAACATTTTAGATAATTCAAATGAAAACACATTGTTTTTTATCATTTGTATTGGAAACAACATTGTCATATGTCTTTTCTTGGATCGAAATAATACGAAACCTCGCTCTATGATTTGAAGGTAAAATCCTTAAATATGGTAAAATAGTGACTTTTTCACGTTAATCATGTAGTTTGATATTACGCAAATATATTCATTTTTACCAATATTTCGAAACTATTTCATGTAGTTTCACGATAAGTGATTTGCCTTCAAATCTCAGAATTTCGCATAGTTTTGCATTTTAAGCAAGTATTCGTGCATTTTGTTTCGTACGAAAAATCATCGAATTTAGCAATATTTTGACGTTTATCATCCCCTTTTCCTTTACGTGATTTAAACAAAATATCACCGAATTAGGCAATATTTTGCCGTTTTTCCACGTTTTTGTGAATTTTCAGTCTATGGGTATTAATTCATTATATGTACGATAAAAATGATGCAAACACATAATTGATTAGATAATAACCTTAAATACTTCATTTTCAATCAACTATTTGTTTCTCGTTAAAATACTGAGTAAGATATTGAAAAGGGGAGAAGTTCTGTTTTTATTGCATATATCGACGTTTCAGCCGGAATAGAGCGGTTTTCGTGCACATCTTCCATCGGTAATATAAACGGAAAATAAGGAACATTTTAGATAATTCTAATGAAAACACATTGTTTTTTTATCATTTGTATTGGAAACAACATTGTAATATGTCTTTTCCTGGATCGAAATAATACGAAACCTCGCTCTATGATTTGAAGTTAAAGTCCTCAAATATGGTTAAATAGTGACTTTTTTCACGTTTTCATGTAGTTTGATATTACGTAAATATATTCATTTTTACCAATATTTCGAAACTATTTCATGTAGTTTCACGATATTTGATTTGGCCTTCAAATCTCAGAATGTTGCATATTATTGCATTTTAAGCAAGTTTTCGTGCATTTTGTTTCGTACGAAAAATCATCGAATTTAGCAATATTTTGACGTTTATCATCCCCTTTTCCTTTACGTGATTTAAACGAAATATTATCGAATTAGGCAATATTTTGCCGTTTTTCCACGTTTTTGTGAATTTTCAGTCTATGGGTATTAATTCATTATATATACGATAAAAATGATGCAAACACATAATTGATTAGATAATAACCTTAAATACTTCATTTTGAATCATCAATTTGTTTCTCGTTAAAATACTGAGTAAGATATTGAAAAGGGGAGAAGTTCGGTTTTTATTGCATATATCGACGTTTCAGCCGGAATAGAGCGGTTTTACGTGTACATCTTCCATCGGTAATATAAACGGAAAATCAGGAACATTTTAGATAATTCTAATGAAAACACATTGTTTTTTATCATTTGTATTGGAAACAACATTGTTATATGTCTTTTCTTGGATCGAAATAATACGAAACCTCGCTCTATGATTTGAAGGTAAAATCCTCAAATATGGTAAAATAGTGTCTTTTTCACGTTAATCATGTAGTTTGATATTACGCAAATATATTCATTTTTACCAATATTTCGAAACTATTTCATGTAGTTTCACTATAAGTGATTTGGCCTTCAAATCTCAGAATTTCGCATAATATTGCATTTTAAGCAAGTTTTCGTGCATTTTGTTTCATACGAAAAATAATCGAATGTTCAATATTTTGACGTTTATTATTCCCTTTTCCTTTACGTGATTTAAACAAAATATCCTCGAATTAGGCAATATTTTGCCGTTTTTCCACGTTTTTTTGAGATTTCAGGTTATGGGTATTAATTCAATATATATACGATAAAAATGATGCAAACACATAATTGATTAGATAATAACCTTAAATACTTCATTTTCAATCATCTATTTGTTTCTCGTTAAAATACTGAGTAAGATATTGAAAAGGGGAGAAGTTCGGTTTTTATTGCATATATCGACGTTTCAGCCGGAATAGAGCGGTTTTACGTGTACATCTTCCATCGGTAATATAAACGGAAAATCAGGAACATTTTAGATAATTCTAATGAAAACACATTGTTTTTTATCATTTGTATTGGAAACAACATTGTCATATGTCTTTTCTTGGATCGAAATAATACGAAACCTCGCTCTATGATTTGAAGGTAAAATCCTCAAATATGGTAAAATAGTGACTTTTTCACGTTAATCATGTAGTTTGATATTACGCAAATATATTCATTTTTACCAATATTTCGAAACTATTTCATGTAGTTTCACGATAAGTGATTTGGCCATCAAATCTCAGAATTTCGCACAATATTGCATTTTAAGCAAGTTTTCGTGCATTTTGTTTCGTACGAAAAATCATCGAATTTAGCAATATTTTGACGTTTATCATCCCCTTTTCCTTTACGTGATTTAAACGAAATATTATCGAATTAGGCAATATTTTGCCATTTTTCCACGTTTTTGTGAATTTTCAGTCTATGGGTATTAATTCATTATATGTACGATAAAAATGATGCAAACACATAATTGACTAGATAAATAACCTTAAATACTTCATTTTCAATCATCTATTTGTTTCTCGTTAAAATACTGAGTAAGATATTGAAAAGGGGAGAAGTTCGGTTTTTATTGCATATATCGACGTTTCAGCCGGAATAGAGCGGTTTTACGTGTACATCTTCAATCGGTAATATGAACGGAAAATCAAGAACATTTTAGTTAATTCTAATGAAAACACATTCTTTTTTATCATTTGTATTGGAAACAACATTGTTATATGTCTTTTCTTGGATCGAAATAATACAAAACCTCGCTCTATGATTTGAAGGTAAAATCCTCAAATATGGTAAAATAGTGTCTTTTTCACGTTAATCATGTAGTTTGATATTACGCAAATATATTCATTTTTACCAATATTTCGAAACTATTTCATGTAGTTTCACTATAAGTGATTTGGCCTTCAAATCTCAGAATTTCGCATAATATTGCATTTTAAGCAAGTTTTCGTGCATTTTGTTTCATACGAAAAATAATCGAATTGAGCAATATTTTGACGTTTATCATCCCCTTTTCCTTTCCGTGATTTAAACAAAATATCATCGAATTAGGCAATATTTTGCCGTTTTTCCACGTTTTTGTGAGATTTCAGGTTATGGGTATTAATTCATTATATATACGATAAAAATGATGCAAACACATAATTGATTAAATAATAACCTTAAATACTTCATTTTCAATCATCTATTTGTTTCTCGTTAAAATACTGAGTAAGATATTGAAAAGGGGAGAAGTTCGGTTTTTATTGCATATATCGACGTTTCAGCCGGAATAGAGCGGTTTTACGTGTACATCTTCCATCGGTAATACAAACGGAAAATCAGGAACATTTTAGATAATTCAAATGAAAACACATTGTTTTTTATCATTTGTATTGGAAACAACATTGTCATATGTCTTTTCTTGGATCGAAATAATACGAAACCTCGCTCTATGATTTGAAGGTAAAATCCTTAAATATGGTAAAATAGTGACTTTTTCACGTTAATCATGTAGTTTGATATTACGCAAATATATTCATTTTTACCAATATTTCGAAACTATTTCATGTAGTTTCACGATAAGTGATTTGCCTTCAAATCTCAGAATTTCGCATAGTTTTGCATTTTAAGCAAGTATTCGTGCATTTTGTTTCGTACGAAAAATCATCGAATTTAGCAATATTTTGACGTTTATCATCCCCTTTTCCTTTACGTGATTTAAACAAAATATCACCGAATTAGGCAATATTTTGCCGTTTTTCCACGTTTTTGTGAATTTTCAGTCTATGGGTATTAATTCATTATATGTACGATAAAAATGATGCAAACACATAATTGATTAGATAATAACCTTAAATACTTCATTTTCAATCAACTATTTGTTTCTCGTTAAAATACTGAGTAAGATATTGAAAAGGGGAGAAGTTCTGTTTTTATTGCATATATCGACGTTTCAGCCGGAATAGAGCGGTTTTCGTGCACATCTTCCATCGGTAATATAAACGGAAAATAAGGAACATTTTAGATAATTCTAATGAAAACACATTGTTTTTTTATCATTTGTATTGGAAACAACATTGTAATATGTCTTTTCCTGGATCGAAATAATACGAAACCTCGCTCTATGATTTGAAGTTAAAGTCCTCAAATATGGTTAAATAGTGACTTTTTTCACGTTTTCATGTAGTTTGATATTACGTAAATATATTCATTTTTACCAATATTTCGAAACTATTTCATGTAGTTTCACGATATTTGATTTGGCCTTCAAATCTCAGAATGTTGCATATTATTGCATTTTAAGCAAGTTTTCGTGCATTTTGTTTCGTACGAAAAATCATCGAATTTAGCAATATTTTGACGTTTATCATCCCCTTTTCCTTTACGTGATTTAAACGAAATATTATCGAATTAGGCAATATTTTGCCGTTTTTCCACGTTTTTGTGAATTTTCAGTCTATGGGTATTAATTCATTATATATACGATAAAAATGATGCAAACACATAATTGATTAGATAATAACCTTAAATACTTCATTTTGAATCATCTATTTGTTTCTCGTTAAAATACTGAGTAAGATATTGAAAAGGGGAGAAGTTCGGTTTTTATTGCATATATCGACGTTTCAGCCGGAATAGAGCGGTTTTACGTGTACATCTTCCATCGGTAATATAAACGGAAAATCAGGAACATTTTAGATAATTCTAATGAAAACACATTGTTTTTTATCATTTGTATTGGAAACAACATTGTTATATGTCTTTTCTTGGATCGAAATAATACGAAACCTCGCTCTATGATTTGAAGGTAAAATCCTCAAATATGGTAAAATAGTGTCTTTTTCACGTTAATCATGTAGTTTGATATTACGCAAATATATTCATTTTTACCAATATTTCGAAACTATTTCATGTAGTTTCACTATAAGTGATTTGGCCTTCAAATCTCAGAATTTCGCATAATATTGCATTTTAAGCAAGTTTTCGTGCATTTTGTTTCATACGAAAAATAATCGAATGTTCAATATTTTGACGTTTATTATTCCCTTTTCCTTTACGTGATTTAAACAAAATATCCTCGAATTAGGCAATATTTTGCCGTTTTTCCACGTTTTTTTGAGATTTCAGGTTATGGGTATTAATTCAATATATATACGATAAAAATGATGCAAACACATAATTGATTAGATAATAACCTTAAATACTTCATTTTCAATCATCTATTTGTTTCTCGTTAAAATACTGAGTAAGATATTGAAAAGGGGAGAAGTTCGGTTTTTATTGCATATATCGACGTTTCAGCCGGAATAGAGCGGTTTTACGTGTACATCTTCCATCGGTAATATAAACGGAAAATCAGGAACATTTTAGATAATTCTAATGAAAACACATTGTTTTTTATCATTTGTATTGGAAACAACATTGTCATATGTCTTTTCTTGGATCGAAATAATACGAAACCTCGCTCTATGATTTGAAGGTAAAATCCTCAAATATGGTAAAATAGTGACTTTTTCACGTTAATCATGTAGTTTGATATTACGCAAATATATTCATTTTTACCAATATTTCGAAACTATTTCATGTAGTTTCACGATAAGTGATTTGGCCATCAAATCTCAGAATTTCGCACAATATTGCATTTTAAGCAAGTTTTCGTGCATTTTGTTTCGTACGAAAAATCATCGAATTTAGCAATATTTTGACGTTTATCATCCCCTTTTCCTTTACGTGATTTAAACGAAATATTATCGAATTAGGCAATATTTTGCCATTTTTCCACGTTTTTGTGAATTTTCAGTCTATGGGTATTAATTCATTATATGTACGATAAAAATGATGCAAACACATAATTGACTAGATAAATAACCTTAAATACTTCATTTTCAATCATCTATTTGTTTCTCGTTAAAATACTGAGTAAGATATTGAAAAGGGGAGAAGTTCGGTTTTTATTGCATATATCGACGTTTCAGCCGGAATAGAGCGGTTTTACGTGTACATCTTCAATCGGTAATATGAACGGAAAATCAAGAACATTTTAGTTAATTCTAATGAAAACACATTGTTTTTTATCATTTGTATTGGAAACAACATTGTTATATGTCTTTTCTTGGATCGAAATAATACGAAACCTCGCTCTATGATTTGAAGGTAAAATCCTCAAATATGGTAAAATAGTGTCTTTTTCACGTTAATCATGTAGCTTGATATTACGCAAATATATTCATTTTTACCAATATTTCGAAACTATTTCATGTAGTTTCACTATAAGTGATTTGGCCTTCAAATCTCAGAATTTCGCATAATATTGCATTTTAAGCAAGTTTTCGTGCATTTTGTTTCATACGAAAAATAATCGAATTGAGCAATATTTTGACGTTTATCATCCCCTTTTCCTTTCCGTGATTTAAACAAAATATCATCGAATTAGGCAATATTTTGCCGTTTTTCCACGTTTTTGTGAGATTTCAGGTTATGGGTATTAATTCATTATATATACGATAAAAATGATGCAAACACATAATTGATTAAATAATAACCTTAAATACTTCATTTTCAATCATCTATTTGTTTCTCGTTAAAATACTGAGTAAGATATTGAAAAGGGGAGAAGTTCGGTTTTTATTGCATATATCGACGTTTCAGCCGGAATAGAGCGGTTTTACGTGTACATCTTCCATCGGTAATCCAAACGGAAAATCAGGAACATTTTAGATAATTCAAATGAAAACACATTGTTTTTTATCATTTGTATTGGAAACAACATTGTCATATGTCTTTTCTTGGATCGAAATAATACGAAACCTCGCTCTATGATTTGAAGGTAAAATCCTTAAATATGGTAAAATAGTGACTTTTTCACGTTAATCATGTAGTTTGATATTACGCAAATATATTCATTTTTACCAATATTTCGAAACTATTTCATGTAGTTTCACTATAAGTGATTTGGCCTTCAAATCTCAGAATTTCGCATAATATTGCATTTTAAGCAAGTTTTCGTGCATTTTGTTTCATACGAAAAATAATCGAATTGAGCAATATTTTGACGTTTATCATTCCCTTTTCCTTTACGTGATTTAAACAAAATATCCTCGAATTAGGCAATATTTTGCCGTTTTTCCACGTTTTTTTGAGATTTCAGGTTATGGGTATTAATTCAATATATATACGATAAAAATGATGCAAACACATAATTGATTAGATAATAACCTTAAATACTTCATTTTCAATCATCTATTTGTTTCTCGTTAAAATACTGAGTAAGATATTGAAAAGGGGAGAAGTTCGGTTTTTATTGCATATATCGACGTTTCAGCCGGAATAGAGCGGTTTTACGTGTACATCTTCCATCGGTAATATAAACGGAAAATCAGGAACATTTTAGATAATTCTAATGAAAACACATTGTTTTTTATCATTTGTATTGGAAACAACATTGTCATATGTCTTTTCTTGGATCGAAATAATACGAAACCTCGCTCTATGATTTGAAGGTAAAATCCTCAAATATGGTAAAATAGTGACTTTTTCACGTTAATCATGTAGTTTGATATTACGCAAATATATTCATTTTTACCAATATTTCGAAACTATTTCATGTAGTTTCACGATAAGTGATTTGGCCATCAAATCTCAGAATTTCGCATAATATTGCATTTTAAGCAAGTTTTCGTGCATTTTGTTTCGTACGAAAAATCATCGAATTTAGCAATATTTTGACGTTTATCATCCCCTTTTCCTTTACGTGATTTAAACGAAATATTATCGAATTAGGCAATATTTTGCCATTTTTCCACGTTTTTGTGAATTTTCAGTCTATGGGTATTAATTCATTATATGTACGATAAAAATGATGCAAACACATAATTGACTAGATAAATAACCTTAAATACTTCATTTTCAATCATCTATTTGTTTCTCGTTAAAATACTGAGTAAGATATTGAAAAGGGGAGAAGTTCGGTTTTTATTGCATATATCGACGTTTCAGCCGGAATAGAGCGGTTTTACGTGTACATCTTCAATCGGTAATATGAACGGAAAATCAAGAACATTTTAGTTAATTCTAATGAAAACACATTGTTTTTTATCATTTGTATTGGAAACAACATTGTTATATGTCTTTTCTTGGATCGAAATAATACGAAACCTCGCTCTATGATTTGAAGGTAAAATCCTCAAATATGGTAAAATAGTGACTTTTTCACGTTAATCATGTAGTTTGATATTACGCAAATATATTCATTTTTACCAATATTTCGAAACTATTTCATGTAGTTTCACGATAAGTGATTTGGCCATCAAATCTCAGAATTTCGCACAATATTGCATTTTAAGCAAGTTTTCGTGCATTTTGTTTCGTACGAAAAATCATCGAATTTAGCAATATTTTGACGTTTATCATCCCCTTTTCCTTTACGTGATTTAAACGAAATATTATCGAATTAGGCAATATTTTGCCATTTTTCCACGTTTTTGTGAATTTTCAGTCTATGGGTATTAATTCATTATATGTACGATAAAAATGATGCAAACACATAATTGACTAGATAAATAACCTTAAATACTTCATTTTCAATCATCTATTTGTTTCTCGTTAAAATACTGAGTAAGATATTGAAAAGGGGAGAAGTTCGGTTTTTATTGCATATATCGACGTTTCAGCCGGAATAGAGCGGTTTTACGTGTACATCTTCAATCGGTAATATGAACGGAAAATCAAGAACATTTTAGTTAATTCTAATGAAAACACATTCTTTTTTATCATTTGTATTGGAAACAACATTGTTATATGTCTTTTCTTGGATCGAAATAATACAAAACCTCGCTCTATGATTTGAAGGTAAAATCCTCAAATATGGTAAAATAGTGTCTTTTTCACGTTAATCATGTAGTTTGATATTACGCAAATATATTCATTTTTACCAATATTTCGAAACTATTTCATGTAGTTTCACTATAAGTGATTTGGCCTTCAAATCTCAGAATTTCGCATAATATTGCATTTTAAGCAAGTTTTCGTGCATTTTGTTTCATACGAAAAATAATCGAATTGAGCAATATTTTGACGTTTATCATCCCCTTTTCCTTTCCGTGATTTAAACAAAATATCATCGAATTAGGCAATATTTTGCCGTTTTTCCACGTTTTTGTGAGATTTCAGGTTATGGGTATTAATTCATTATATATACGATAAAAATGATGCAAACACATAATTGATTAAATAATAACCTTAAATACTTCATTTTCAATCATCTATTTGTTTCTCGTTAAAATACTGAGTAAGATATTGAAAAGGGGAGAAGTTCGGTTTTTATTGCATATATCGACGTTTCAGCCGGAATAGAGCGGTTTTACGTGTACATCTTCCATCGGTAATACAAACGGAAAATCAGGAACATTTTAGATAATTCAAATGAAAACACATTGTTTTTTATCATTTGTATTGGAAACAACATTGTCATATGTCTTTTCTTGGATCGAAATAATACGAAACCTCGCTCTATGATTTGAAGGTAAAATCCTTAAATATGGTAAAATAGTGACTTTTTCACGTTAATCATGTAGTTTGATATTACGCAAATATATTCATTTTTACCAATATTTCGAAACTATTTCATGTAGTTTCACGATAAGTGATTTGCCTTCAAATCTCAGAATTTCGCATAGTTTTGCATTTTAAGCAAGTATTCGTGCATTTTGTTTCGTACGAAAAATCATCGAATTTAGCAATATTTTGACGTTTATCATCCCCTTTTCCTTTACGTGATTTAAACAAAATATCACCGAATTAGGCAATATTTTGCCGTTTTTCCACGTTTTTGTGAATTTTCAGTCTATGGGTATTAATTCATTATATGTACGATAAAAATGATGCAAACACATAATTGATTAGATAATAACCTTAAATACTTCATTTTCAATCAACTATTTGTTTCTCGTTAAAATACTGAGTAAGATATTGAAAAGGGGAGAAGTTCTGTTTTTATTGCATATATCGACGTTTCAGCCGGAATAGAGCGGTTTTCGTGCACATCTTCCATCGGTAATATAAACGGAAAATAAGGAACATTTTAGATAATTCTAATGAAAACACATTGTTTTTTTATCATTTGTATTGGAAACAACATTGTAATATGTCTTTTCCTGGATCGAAATAATACGAAACCTCGCTCTATGATTTGAAGTTAAAGTCCTCAAATATGGTTAAATAGTGACTTTTTTCACGTTTTCATGTAGTTTGATATTACGTAAATATATTCATTTTTACCAATATTTCGAAACTATTTCATGTAGTTTCACGATATTTGATTTGGCCTTCAAATCTCAGAATGTTGCATATTATTGCATTTTAAGCAAGTTTTCGTGCATTTTGTTTCGTACGAAAAATCATCGAATTTAGCAATATTTTGACGTTTATCATCCCCTTTTCCTTTACGTGATTTAAACGAAATATTATCGAATTAGGCAATATTTTGCCGTTTTTCCACGTTTTTGTGAATTTTCAGTCTATGGGTATTAATTCATTATATATACGATAAAAATGATGCAAACACATAATTGATTAGATAATAACCTTAAATACTTCATTTTGAATCATCTATTTGTTTCTCGTTAAAATACTGAGTAAGATATTGAAAAGGGGAGAAGTTCGGTTTTTATTGCATATATCGACGTTTCAGCCGGAATAGAGCGGTTTTACGTGTACATCTTCCATCGGTAATATAAACGGAAAATCAGGAACATTTTAGATAATTCTAATGAAAACACATTGTTTTTTATCATTTGTATTGGAAACAACATTGTTATATGTCTTTTCTTGGATCGAAATAATACGAAACCTCGCTCTATGATTTGAAGGTAAAATCCTCAAATATGGTAAAATAGTGTCTTTTTCACGTTAATCATGTAGTTTGATATTACGCAAATATATTCATTTTTACCAATATTTCGAAACTATTTCATGTAGTTTCACTATAAGTGATTTGGCCTTCAAATCTCAGAATTTCGCATAATATTGCATTTTAAGCAAGTTTTCGTGCATTTTGTTTCATACGAAAAATAATCGAATGTTCAATATTTTGACGTTTATTATTCCCTTTTCCTTTACGTGATTTAAACAAAATATCCTCGAATTAGGCAATATTTTGCCGTTTTTCCACGTTTTTTTGAGATTTCAGGTTATGGGTATTAATTCAATATATATACGATAAAAATGATGCAAACACATAATTGATTAGATAATAACCTTAAATACTTCATTTTCAATCATCTATTTGTTTCTCGTTAAAATACTGAGTAAGATATTGAAAAGGGGAGAAGTTCGGTTTTTATTGCATATATCGACGTTTCAGCCGGAATAGAGCGGTTTTACGTGTACATCTTCCATCGGTAATATAAACGGAAAATCAGGAACATTTTAGATAATTCTAATGAAAACACATTGTTTTTTATCATTTGTATTGGAAACAACATTGTCATATGTCTTTTCTTGGATCGAAATAATACGAAACCTCGCTCTATGATTTGAAGGTAAAATCCTCAAATATGGTAAAATAGTGACTTTTTCACGTTAATCATGTAGTTTGATATTACGCAAATATATTCATTTTTACCAATATTTCGAAACTATTTCATGTAGTTTCACGATAAGTGATTTGGCCATCAAATCTCAGAATTTCGCACAATATTGCATTTTAAGCAAGTTTTCGTGCATTTTGTTTCGTACGAAAAATCATCGAATTTAGCAATATTTTGACGTTTATCATCCCCTTTTCCTTTACGTGATTTAAACGAAATATTATCGAATTAGGCAATATTTTGCCATTTTTCCACGTTTTTGTGAATTTTCAGTCTATGGGTATTAATTCATTATATGTACGATAAAAATGATGCAAACACATAATTGACTAGATAAATAACCTTAAATACTTCATTTTCAATCATCTATTTGTTTCTCGTTAAAATACTGAGTAAGATATTGAAAAGGGGAGAAGTTCGGTTTTTATTGCATATATCGACGTTTCAGCCGGAATAGAGCGGTTTTACGTGTACATCTTCAATCGGTAATATGAACGGAAAATCAAGAACATTTTAGTTAATTCTAATGAAAACACATTGTTTTTTATCATTTGTATTGGAAACAACATTGTTATATGTCTTTTCTTGGATCGAAATAATACGAAACCTCGCTCTATGATTTGAAGGTAAAATCCTCAAATATGGTAAAATAGTGTCTTTTTCACGTTAATCATGTAGCTTGATATTACGCAAATATATTCATTTTTACCAATATTTCGAAACTATTTCATGTAGTTTCACTATAAGTGATTTGGCCTTCAAATCTCAGAATTTCGCATAATATTGCATTTTAAGCAAGTTTTCGTGCATTTTGTTTCATACGAAAAATAATCGAATTGAGCAATATTTTGACGTTTATCATCCCCTTTTCCTTTCCGTGATTTAAACAAAATATCATCGAATTAGGCAATATTTTGCCGTTTTTCCACGTTTTTGTGAGATTTCAGGTTATGGGTATTAATTCATTATATATACGATAAAAATGATGCAAACACATAATTGATTAAATAATAACCTTAAATACTTCATTTTCAATCATCTATTTGTTTCTCGTTAAAATACTGAGTAAGATATTGAAAAGGGGAGAAGTTCGGTTTTTATTGCATATATCGACGTTTCAGCCGGAATAGAGCGGTTTTACGTGTACATCTTCCATCGGTAATCCAAACGGAAAATCAGGAACATTTTAGATAATTCAAATGAAAACACATTGTTTTTTATCATTTGTATTGGAAACAACATTGTCATATGTCTTTTCTTGGATCGAAATAATACGAAACCTCGCTCTATGATTTGAAGGTAAAATCCTTAAATATGGTAAAATAGTGACTTTTTCACGTTAATCATGTAGTTTGATATTACGCAAATATATTCATTTTTACCAATATTTCGAAACTATTTCATGTAGTTTCACTATAAGTGATTTGGCCTTCAAATCTCAGAATTTCGCATAATATTGCATTTTAAGCAAGTTTTCGTGCATTTTGTTTCATACGAAAAATAATCGAATTGAGCAATATTTTGACGTTTATCATTCCCTTTTCCTTTACGTGATTTAAACAAAATATCCTCGAATTAGGCAATATTTTGCCGTTTTTCCACGTTTTTTTGAGATTTCAGGTTATGGGTATTAATTCAATATATATACGATAAAAATGATGCAAACACATAATTGATTAGATAATAACCTTAAATACTTCATTTTCAATCATCTATTTGTTTCTCGTTAAAATACTGAGTAAGATATTGAAAAGGGGAGAAGTTCGGTTTTTATTGCATATATCGACGTTTCAGCCGGAATAGAGCGGTTTTACGTGTACATCTTCCATCGGTAATATAAACGGAAAATCAGGAACATTTTAGATAATTCTAATGAAAACACATTGTTTTTTATCATTTGTATTGGAAACAACATTGTCATATGTCTTTTCTTGGATCGAAATAATACGAAACCTCGCTCTATGATTTGAAGGTAAAATCCTCAAATATGGTAAAATAGTGACTTTTTCACGTTAATCATGTAGTTTGATATTACGCAAATATATTCATTTTTACCAATATTTCGAAACTATTTCATGTAGTTTCACGATAAGTGATTTGGCCATCAAATCTCAGAATTTCGCATAATATTGCATTTTAAGCAAGTTTTCGTGCATTTTGTTTCGTACGAAAAATCATCGAATTTAGCAATATTTTGACGTTTATCATCCCCTTTTCCTTTACGTGATTTAAACGAAATATTATCGAATTAGGCAATATTTTGCCATTTTTCCACGTTTTTGTGAATTTTCAGTCTATGGGTATTAATTCATTATATGTACGATAAAAATGATGCAAACACATAATTGACTAGATAAATAACCTTAAATACTTCATTTTCAATCATCTATTTGTTTCTCGTTAAAATACTGAGTAAGATATTGAAAAGGGGAGAAGTTCGGTTTTTATTGCATATATCGACGTTTCAGCCGGAATAGAGCGGTTTTACGTGTACATCTTCAATCGGTAATATGAACGGAAAATCAAGAACATTTTAGTTAATTCTAATGAAAACACATTGTTTTTTATCATTTGTATTGGAAACAACATTGTTATATGTCTTTTCTTGGATCGAAATAATACGAAACCTCGCTCTATGATTTGAAGGTAAAATCCTCAAATATGGTAAAATAGTGTCTTTTTCACGTTAATCATGTAGTTTGATATTACGCAAATATATTCATTTTTACCAATATTTCGAAACTATTTCATGTAGTTTCACTATAAGTGATTTGGCCTTCAAATCTCAGAATTTCGCATAATATTGCATTTAAGCAAGTTTTCGTGCATTTTGTTTCATACGAAAAATAATCGAATTGAGCAATATTTTGACGTTTATCATCCCCTTTTCCTTTACGTGATTTAAACAAAATATCACCGAATTAGGCAATATTTTGCCGTTTTTCCACGTTTTTGTGAATTTTCAGTCTATGGGTATTAATTCATTATATGTACGATAAAAATGATGCAAACACATAATTGATTAGATAATAACCTTAAATACTTCATTTTCAATCAACTATTTGTTTCTCGTTAAAATACTGAGTAAGATATTGAAAAGGGGAGAAGTTCGGTTTTTATTGCATATATCGACGTTTCAGCCGGAATAGAGCGGTTTTACGTGTACATCTTCCATCGGTAATATGAACGGAAAATCAAGAACATTTTAGTTAATTCTAATGAAAACACATTGTTTTTTATCATTTATATTGGAAACAACATTGTCATATGTCTTTTCTTGGATCGAAATAATACGAAATCTCGTCCTATGATTTGAAGTTAAAATCCTCAAATATGGTTATATAGTGACTTTTTTCACGTTTTTCATGTAGTTTGATATTACGTAATTGTATTCATTTTTACCAATATTTCGATACTATTTCATGTAGTATCACGATATGTGATTTGGCCTTCAAATCTCAGAATTTCGCATAATATTGCATTTTAAGCAAGTTTTCGTGCATTTTGTTTCGTACGAAAAATCATCGAATTTAGCAATATTTTGACGTTTATCATCCCCTTTTCCTTTACGTGATTTAAACAAAATATCACCGAATTAGGCAATATTTTGCCGTTTTTCCACGTTTTTGTGAATTTTCAGTCTATGGGTATTAATTCATTATATGTACTATAAAAATGATGCAAACACATAATTGATTAGATAATAACCTTAAATACTTCATTTTCAATCAACTATTTGTTTCTCGTTAAAATACTGAGTAAGATATTGAAAAGGGGAGAAGTTCTGTTTTTATTGCATATATCGACGTTTCAGCCGGAATAGAGCGGTTTTCGTGCACATCTTCCATCGGTAATATAAACGGAAAATAAGGAACATTTTAGATAATTCTAATGAAAACACATTGTTTATTTATCATTTGTATTGGAATCAACATTGTAATATGTCTTTTCTTGGATCGAAATAATACGAAACCTCGCTCTATGATTTGAAGTTAAAGTCCTCAAATACGGTTAAATAGTGACTTTTTCACGTTTTCATGTAGTTTGATATTACGTAAATATATTCATTTTTACCAATATTTCGAAACTATTTCATGTAGTTTCACGATATTTGATTTGGCCTTCAAATCTCAGAATGTCGCATATTATTGCATTTTAAGAAAGTTTTCGTGCATTTTGTTTCGTACGAAAAATCATCGAATTTAGCAATATTTTGACGTTTATCATCCCCTTTTCCTTTACGTGATTTAAACGAAATATTATCGAATTAGGCAATATTTTTCCGTTTTTCCACGTTTTTGTGAATTTTCAGTCTATGGGTATTAATTCATTATATATACGATAAAAATGATGCAAACACATAATTGATTAGATAATAACCTTAAATACTTCATTTTCAATCATCTATTTGTTTCTCGTTAAAATACTGAGTAAGATATTGAAAAGGGGAGAAGTTCGGTTTTTATTGCATATATCGACGTTTCAGCCGGAATAGAGCGGTTTTACGTGTACATCTTCCATCGGTAATATGAACGGAAAATCAGGAACATTTTAGATAATTCCAATGAAAACACATTGTTTTTTATCATTTGTATTGGAAACAACATTGTCATATGTCTTTTCTTGGATCGAAATAATACGAAACCTCGCTCTATGATTTGAAGGTAAAATCCTCATATATGAAAAAATAGTGACTTTTTCACGTTAATCATGTAGTTTGATATTACGCAAATATATTCATTTTTACCAATATTTCGAAACTATTTCATGTAGTTTCACGATAAGTGATTTGGCCATCAAATCTCAGAATTTCGCATAATATTGCATTTTAAGCAAGTTTTCGTGCATTTTGTTTCGTACGAAAAATCATCGAATTTAGCAATATTTTGACGTTTATCATCCCCTTTTCCTTTACGTGATTTAAACGAAATATTATCGAATTAGGCAATATTTTGCCATTTTTCCACGTTTTTGTGAATTTTCAGTCTATGGGTATTAATTCATTATATATACGATAAAAATTATGCAAACACATAATTGATTAGATAATAACCTTAAATACTTCATTTTCAATCAACTATTTGTTTCTCGTTAAAATACTGAGTAAGATATTGAAAAGGGGAGAAGTTCGGTTTTTATTGCATATATCGACGTTTCAGCCGGAATAGAGCGGTTTTACGAGTACATCTTCAATCGGTAATATGAACGGAAAATCAAGAACATTTTAGTTAATTCTAATGAAAACACATTGTTTTTTATCATTTATATTGGAAACAACATTGTCATATGTCTTTTCTTGGATCGAAATAATACGAAACCTCGCTCTATGATTTGAAGTTAAAGTCCTCAAATATGGTTAAATAGTGACTTTTTTCACGTTTTCATGTAGTTTGATATTACGTAAATATATTCATTTTTACCAATATTTCGAAACTATTTCATGTAGTTTCACGATATTTGATTTGGCCTTCAAATCTCAGAATGTCGCATAATATTGCATTTTAAGCAAGTTTTCGTGCATTTTGTTTCGTACGAAAAATCATCGAATTTAGCAATATTTTGAAGTTTATCATCCCCTTTTCCTTTACGTGATTTAAACGAAATATTATCGAATTAGGCAATATTTTTCCGTTTTTCCACGTTTTTGTGAATTTTCAGTCTATGGGTATTAATTCATTATATATACGATAAAAATGATGGAAACACATAATTGATTAGATAATAACCTTAAATACTTCATTTTCAATCATCTATTTGTTTCTCGTTAAAATACTGAGTAAGATATTGAAAAGGGGAGAAGTTCGGTTTTTATTGCATATATCGACGTTTCAGCCGGACTAGAGCGGGTTTACGTGTACATCTTCAATCGGTAATATGAACGGAAAATCAAGAACATTTTAGTTAACTCTAATGAAAACACATTGTTTTTTATCATTTGTATTGGAAACAACATTGTTATATGTCTTTTCTTGGATCGAAATAATACGAAACCTCGCTCTATGATTTGAAGGTAAAATCCTCAAATATGGTAAAATAGTGACTTTTTCACGTTAATCATGTAGTTTGATATTACGCAAATATATTCATTTTTACCAATATTTCGAAACTATTTCATGTAGTTTCACGATAAGTGATTTGGCCATCAAATCTCAGAATTTCGCATAATATTGCATTTTAAGCAAGTTTTCGTGCATTTTGTTTCATACGAAAAATAATCGAATTGAGCAATATTTTGACGTTTATCATCCCCTTTTCCTTTCCGTGATTTAAACAAAATATCATCGAATTAGGCAATATTTTGCCGTTTTTCCACGTTTTTGTGAGATTTCGGGTTATAAGTATTAATTCATTATATATACGATAAAAATGATGCAAACACATAATTGATTAAATAATAACCTTAAATACTTCATTTTCAATCATCTATTTGTTTCTCGTTAAAATACTGAGTAAGATATTGAAAAGGGGAGAAGTTCGGTTTTTATTGCATATATCGACGTTTCAGCCGGAATAGAGCGGTTTTACGTGTACATCTTCCATCGGTAATACAAACGGAAAATCAGGAACATTTTAGATAATTCAAATGAAAACACATTGTTTTTTATCATTTGTATTGGAAACAACATTGTCATGTGTCTTTTCTTGGATCGAAATAATACGAAACCTCGCTCTATGATTTGAAGGTAAAATCCTTAAATATGGTAAAATAGTGACTTTTTCACGTTAATCATGTAGTTTGATATTACGCAAATATATTCATTTTTACCAATATTTCGAAACTATTTCATGTAGTTTCACGATAAGTGATTTGCCTTCAAATCTCAGAATTTCGCATAATATTGCATTTTAAGCAAGTTTTCGTTGCATTTTGTTTCGTACGAAAAATCATCGAATTTAGCAATATTTTGACGTTTATCATGCCCTTTTCCTTTACGTTATTTAAACGAAATATTATCGAATTAGGCAATATTTTGCCGTTTTTCCACGTTTTTGTGAATTTTCAGTCTATGGGTATTAATTCATTATATGTACGATAAAAATGATGCAAACACATAGTTGATTAGATAAATAACCTTAAATACTTCATTTTCAATCATCTATTTGTTTCTCGTTAAAATACTGAGTAAGATATTGAAAAGGGGAGAAGTTCGGTTTTTATTGCATATATCGACGTTTCAGCCGGAATAGAGCGGTTTTACGAGTACATCTTCAATCGGTAATATGAACGGAAAATCAAGAACATTTTAGTTAATTCTAATGAAAACACATTGTTTTTTTATCATTTGTATTGGAAACAACATTGTAATATGTCTTTTCTTGGATCGAAATAATACGAAACCTCGTTTTATGATTTGAAGTTAAAGTCCTCAAATATGGTTAAATAGTGACTTTTTTCACGTTTTCATGTAGTTTGATATTACGTAAATATATTCATTTTTACCAATATTTCGAAACTATTTCATGTAGTTTCACGATATTTGATTTGGCCTTCAAATCTCAGAATGTCGCATATTATTGCATTTTAAGAAAGTTTTCGTGCATTTTGTTTCGTACGAAAAATCATCGAATTTAGCAATATTTTGACGTTTATCATCCCCTTTTCCTTTACGTGATTTAAACGAAATGATATCGAATTAGGCAATATTTTTCCGTTTTTCCACGTTTTTGTGAATTTTCAGTCTATGGGTATTAATTCATTATATATACGATAAAAATGATGCAAACACATAATTGATTAGATAATAACCTTAAATACTTCATTTTCAATCATCTATTTGTTTCTCGTTAAAATACTGAGTAAGATATTGAAAAGGGGAGAAGTTCGGTTTTTATTGCATATATCGACGTTTCAGCCGGAATAGAGCGGTTTTACGTGTACATCTTCCATCGGTAATATAAACGGAAAATCAGGAACATTTTAGATAATTCTAATGAAAACACATTGTTTTTTATCATTTGTATTGGAAACAACATTGTCATATGTCTTTTCTTGGATCGAAATAATACGAAACCTCGCTCTATGATTTGAAGGTAAAATCCTCAAATATGGTAAAATAGTGACTTTTTCACGTTAATCATGTAGTTTGATATTACGCAAATATATTCATTTTTACCAATATTTCGAAACTATTTCATGTAGTTTCACGATAAGTGATTTGGCCATCAAATCTCAGAATTTCGCATAATATTGCATTTTAAGCAAGTTTTCGTGCATTTTGTTTCGTACGAAAAATCATCGAATTTAGCAATATTTTGACGTTTATCATCCCCTTTTCCTTTACGTGATTTAAACGAAATATTATCGAATTAGGCAATATTTTGCCATTTTTCCACGTTTTTGTGAATTTTCAGTCTATGGGTATTAATTCATTATATGTACGATAAAAATGATGCAAACACATAATTGATTAGATAAATAACCTTAAATACTTCATTTTCAATCATCTATTTGTTTCTCGTTAAAATACTGAGTAAGATATTGAAAAGGGGAGAAGTTCGGTTTTTATTGCATATATCGACGTTTCAGCCGGACTAGAGCGGTTTTACGTGTACATCTTCAATCGGTAATATGAACGGAAAATCAAGAACATTTTAGTTAACTCTAATGAAAACACATTGTTTTTTATCATTTGTATTGGAAACAACATTGTTATATGTCTTTTCTTGGATCGAAATAATACGAAACCTCGCTCTATGATTTGAAGGTAAAATCCTCAAATATGGTAAAATAGTGACTTTTTCACGTTAATCATGTAGTTTGATATTACGCAAATATATTTTTTACCAATATTTCGAAACTATTTCATGTAGTTTCACGATAAGTGATTTGGCCATCAAATCTCAGAATTTCGCATAATATTGCATTTTAAGCAAGTTTTCGTGCATTTTGTTTCATACGAAAAATAATCGAATTGAGCAATATTTTGACGTTTATCATCCCCTTTTCCTTTCCGTGATTTAAACAAAATATCATCGAATTAGGCAATATTTTGCCGTTTTTCCACGTTTTTGTGAGATTTCGGGTTATAAGTATTAATTCATTATATATACGATAAAAATGATGCAAACACATAATTGATTAAATAATAACCTTAAATACTTCATTTTCAATCATCTATTTGTTTCTCGTTAAAATACTGAGTAAGATATTGAAAAGGGGAGAAGTTCGGTTTTTATTGCATATATCGACGTTTCAGCCGGAATAGAGCGGTTTTACGTGTACATCTTCCATCGGTAATACAAACGGAAAATCAGGAACATTTTAGATAATTCAAATGAAAACACATTGTTTTTTATCATTTGTATTGGAAACAACATTGTCATATGTCTTTTCTTGGATCGAAATAATACGAAACCTCGCTCTATGATTTGAAGGTAAAATCCTTAAATATGGTAAAATAGTGACTTTTTCACGTTAATCATGTAGTTTGATATTACGCAAATATATTCATTTTTACCAATATTTCGAAACTATTTCATGTAGTTTCACTATAAGTGATTTGGCCTTCAAATCTCAGAATTTCGCATAATATTGCATTTTAAGCAAGTTTTCGTGCATTTTGTTTCATACGAAAAATAATCGAATTGAGCAATATTTTGACGTTTATCATTCCCTTTTCCTTTACGTGATTTAAACAAAATATCCTCGAATTAGGCAATATTTTGCCGTTTTTCCACGTTTTTTTGAGATTTCAGGTTATGGGTATTAATTCAATATATATACGATAAAAATGATGCAAACACATAATTGATTAGATAATAACCTTAAATACTTCATTTTCAATCATCTATTTGTTTCTCGTTAAAATACTGAGTAAGATATTGAAAAGGGGAGAAGTTCGGTTTTTATTGCATATATCGACGTTTCAGCCGGAATAGAGCGGTTTTACGTGTACATCTTCCATCGGTAATATAAACGGAAAATCAGGAACATTTTAGATAATTCTAATGAAAACACATTGTTTTTTATCATTTGTATTGGAAACAACATTGTCATATGTCTTTTCTTGGATCGAAATAATACGAAACCTCGCTCTATGATTTGAAGGTAAAATCCTCAAATATGGTAAAATAGTGACTTTTTCACGTTAATCATGTAGTTTGATATTACGCAAATATATTCATTTTTACCAATATTTCGAAACTATTTCATGTAGTTTCACGATAAGTGATTTGGCCATCAAATCTCAGAATTTCGCATAATATTGCATTTTAAGCAAGTTTTCGTGCATTTTGTTTCGTACGAAAAATCATCGAATTTAGCAATATTTTGACGTTTATCATCCCCTTTTCCTTTACGTGATTTAAACGAAATATTATCGAATTAGGCAATATTTTGCCATTTTTCCACGTTTTTGTGAATTTTCAGTCTATGGGTATTAATTCATTATATGTACGATAAAAATGATGCAAACACATAATTGACTAGATAAATAACCTTAAATACTTCATTTTCAATCATCTATTTGTTTCTCGTTAAAATACTGAGTAAGATATTGAAAAGGGGAGAAGTTCGGTTTTTATTGCATATATCGACGTTTCAGCCGGAATAGAGCGGTTTTACGTGTACATCTTCAATCGGTAATATGAACGGAAAATCAAGAACATTTTAGTTAATTCTAATGAAAACACATTGTTTTTTATCATTTGTATTGGAAACAACATTGTTATATGTCTTTTCTTGGATCGAAATAATACGAAACCTCGCTCTATGATTTGAAGGTAAAATCCTCAAATATGGTAAAATAGTGTCTTTTTCACGTTAATCATGTAGTTTGATATTACGCAAATATATTCATTTTTACCAATATTTCGAAACTATTTCATGTAGTTTCACTATAAGTGATTTGGCCTTCAAATCTCAGAATTTCGCATAATATTGCATTTAAGCAAGTTTTCGTGCATTTTGTTTCATACGAAAAATAATCGAATTGAGCAATATTTTGACGTTTATCATCCCCTTTTCCTTTACGTGATTTAAACAAAATATCACCGAATTAGGCAATATTTTGCCGTTTTTCCACGTTTTTGTGAATTTTCAGTCTATGGGTATTAATTCATTATATGTACGATAAAAATGATGCAAACACATAATTGATTAGATAATAACCTTAAATACTTCATTTTCAATCAACTATTTGTTTCTCGTTAAAATACTGAGTAAGATATTGAAAAGGGGAGAAGTTCGGTTTTTATTGCATATATCGACGTTTCAGCCGGAATAGAGCGGTTTTACGTGTACATCTTCCATCGGTAATATGAACGGAAAATCAAGAACATTTTAGTTAATTCTAATGAAAACACATTGTTTTTTATCATTTATATTGGAAACAACATTGTCATATGTCTTTTCTTGGATCGAAATAATACGAAATCTCGTCCTATGATTTGAAGTTAAAATCCTCAAATATGGTTATATAGTGACTTTTTTCACGTTTTTCATGTAGTTTGATATTACGTAATTGTATTCATTTTTACCAATATTTCGATACTATTTCATGTAGTATCACGATATGTGATTTGGCCTTCAAATCTCAGAATTTCGCATAATATTGCATTTTAAGCAAGTTTTCGTGCATTTTGTTTCGTACGAAAAATCATCGAATTTAGCAATATTTTGACGTTTATCATCCCCTTTTCCTTTACGTGATTTAAACAAAATATCACCGAATTAGGCAATATTTTGCCGTTTTTCCACGTTTTTGTGAATTTTCAGTCTATGGGTATTAATTCATTATATGTACTATAAAAATGATGCAAACACATAATTGATTAGATAATAACCTTAAATACTTCATTTTCAATCAACTATTTGTTTCTCGTTAAAATACTGAGTAAGATATTGAAAAGGGGAGAAGTTCTGTTTTTATTGCATATATCGACGTTTCAGCCGGAATAGAGCGGTTTTCGTGCACATCTTCCATCGGTAATATAAACGGAAAATAAGGAACATTTTAGATAATTCTAATGAAAACACATTGTTTATTTATCATTTGTATTGGAATCAACATTGTAATATGTCTTTTCTTGGATCGAAATAATACGAAACCTCGCTCTATGATTTGAAGTTAAAGTCCTCAAATACGGTTAAATAGTGACTTTTTCACGTTTTCATGTAGTTTGATATTACGTAAATATATTCATTTTTACCAATATTTCGAAACTATTTCATGTAGTTTCACGATATTTGATTTGGCCTTCAAATCTCAGAATGTCGCATATTATTGCATTTTAAGAAAGTTTTCGTGCATTTTGTTTCGTACGAAAAATCATCGAATTTAGCAATATTTTGACGTTTATCATCCCCTTTTCCTTTACGTGATTTAAACGAAATATTATCGAATTAGGCAATATTTTTCCGTTTTTCCACGTTTTTGTGAATTTTCAGTCTATGGGTATTAATTCATTATATATACGATAAAAATGATGCAAACACATAATTGATTAGATAATAACCTTAAATACTTCATTTTCAATCATCTATTTGTTTCTCGTTAAAATACTGAGTAAGATATTGAAAAGGGGAGAAGTTCGGTTTTTATTGCATATATCGACGTTTCAGCCGGAATAGAGCGGTTTTACGTGTACATCTTCCATCGGTAATATGAACGGAAAATCAGGAACATTTTAGATAATTCCAATGAAAACACATTGTTTTTTATCATTTGTATTGGAAACAACATTGTCATATGTCTTTTCTTGGATCGAAATAATACGAAACCTCGCTCTATGATTTGAAGGTAAAATCCTCATATATGAAAAAATAGTGACTTTTTCACGTTAATCATGTAGTTTGATATTACGCAAATATATTCATTTTTACCAATATTTCGAAACTATTTCATGTAGTTTCACGATAAGTGATTTGGCCATCAAATCTCAGAATTTCGCATAATATTGCATTTTAAGCAAGTTTTCGTGCATTTTGTTTCGTACGAAAAATCATCGAATTTAGCAATATTTTGACGTTTATCATCCCCTTTTCCTTTACGTGATTTAAACGAAATATTATCGAATTAGGCAATATTTTGCCATTTTTCCACGTTTTTGTGAATTTTCAGTCTATGGGTATTAATTCATTATATATACGATAAAAATTATGCAAACACATAATTGATTAGATAATAACCTTAAATACTTCATTTTCAATCAACTATTTGTTTCTCGTTAAAATACTGAGTAAGATATTGAAAAGGGGAGAAGTTCGGTTTTTATTGCATATATCGACGTTTCAGCCGGAATAGAGCGGTTTTACGAGTACATCTTCAATCGGTAATATGAACGGAAAATCAAGAACATTTTAGTTAATTCTAATGAAAACACATTGTTTTTTATCATTTATATTGGAAACAACATTGTCATATGTCTTTTCTTGGATCGAAATAATACGAAACCTCGCTCTATGATTTGAAGTTAAAGTCCTCAAATATGGTTAAATAGTGACTTTTTTCACGTTTTCATGTAGTTTGATATTACGTAAATATATTCATTTTTACCAATATTTCGAAACTATTTCATGTAGTTTCACGATATTTGATTTGGCCTTCAAATCTCAGAATGTCGCATAATATTGCATTTTAAGCAAGTTTTCGTGCATTTTGTTTCGTACGAAAAATCATCGAATTTAGCAATATTTTGAAGTTTATCATCCCCTTTTCCTTTACGTGATTTAAACGAAATATTATCGAATTAGGCAATATTTTTCCGTTTTTCCACGTTTTTGTGAATTTTCAGTCTATGGGTATTAATTCATTATATATACGATAAAAATGATGGAAACACATAATTGATTAGATAATAACCTTAAATACTTCATTTTCAATCATCTATTTGTTTCTCGTTAAAATACTGAGTAAGATATTGAAAAGGGGAGAAGTTCGGTTTTTATTGCATATATCGACGTTTCAGCCGGACTAGAGCGGGTTTACGTGTACATCTTCAATCGGTAATATGAACGGAAAATCAAGAACATTTTAGTTAACTCTAATGAAAACACATTGTTTTTTATCATTTGTATTGGAAACAACATTGTTATATGTCTTTTCTTGGATCGAAATAATACGAAACCTCGCTCTATGATTTGAAGGTAAAATCCTCAAATATGGTAAAATAGTGACTTTTTCACGTTAATCATGTAGTTTGATATTACGCAAATATATTCATTTTTACCAATATTTCGAAACTATTTCATGTAGTTTCACGATAAGTGATTTGGCCATCAAATCTCAGAATTTCGCATAATATTGCATTTTAAGCAAGTTTTCGTGCATTTTGTTTCATACGAAAAATAATCGAATTGAGCAATATTTTGACGTTTATCATCCCCTTTTCCTTTCCGTGATTTAAACAAAATATCATCGAATTAGGCAATATTTTGCCGTTTTTCCACGTTTTTGTGAGATTTCGGGTTATAAGTATTAATTCATTATATATACGATAAAAATGATGCAAACACATAATTGATTAAATAATAACCTTAAATACTTCATTTTCAATCATCTATTTGTTTCTCGTTAAAATACTGAGTAAGATATTGAAAAGGGGAGAAGTTCGGTTTTTATTGCATATATCGACGTTTCAGCCGGAATAGAGCGGTTTTACGTGTACATCTTCCATCGGTAATACAAACGGAAAATCAGGAACATTTTAGATAATTCAAATGAAAACACATTGTTTTTTATCATTTGTATTGGAAACAACATTGTCATGTGTCTTTTCTTGGATCGAAATAATACGAAACCTCGCTCTATGATTTGAAGGTAAAATCCTTAAATATGGTAAAATAGTGACTTTTTCACGTTAATCATGTAGTTTGATATTACGCAAATATATTCATTTTTACCAATATTTCGAAACTATTTCATGTAGTTTCACGATAAGTGATTTGCCTTCAAATCTCAGAATTTCGCATAATATTGCATTTTAAGCAAGTTTTCGTTGCATTTTGTTTCGTACGAAAAATCATCGAATTTAGCAATATTTTGACGTTTATCATGCCCTTTTCCTTTACGTTATTTAAACGAAATATTATCGAATTAGGCAATATTTTGCCGTTTTTCCACGTTTTTGTGAATTTTCAGTCTATGGGTATTAATTCATTATATGTACGATAAAAATGATGCAAACACATAGTTGATTAGATAAATAACCTTAAATACTTCATTTTCAATCATCTATTTGTTTCTCGTTAAAATACTGAGTAAGATATTGAAAAGGGGAGAAGTTCGGTTTTTATTGCATATATCGACGTTTCAGCCGGAATAGAGCGGTTTTACGAGTACATCTTCAATCGGTAATATGAACGGAAAATCAAGAACATTTTAGTTAATTCTAATGAAAACACATTGTTTTTTTATCATTTGTATTGGAAACAACATTGTAATATGTCTTTTCTTGGATCGAAATAATACGAAACCTCGTTTTATGATTTGAAGTTAAAGTCCTCAAATATGGTTAAATAGTGACTTTTTTCACGTTTTCATGTAGTTTGATATTACGTAAATATATTCATTTTTACCAATATTTCGAAACTATTTCATGTAGTTTCACGATATTTGATTTGGCCTTCAAATCTCAGAATGTCGCATATTATTGCATTTTAAGAAAGTTTTCGTGCATTTTGTTTCGTACGAAAAATCATCGAATTTAGCAATATTTTGACGTTTATCATCCCCTTTTCCTTTACGTGATTTAAACGAAATGATATCGAATTAGGCAATATTTTTCCGTTTTTCCACGTTTTTGTGAATTTTCAGTCTATGGGTATTAATTCATTATATATACGATAAAAATGATGCAAACACATAATTGATTAGATAATAACCTTAAATACTTCATTTTCAATCATCTATTTGTTTCTCGTTAAAATACTGAGTAAGATATTGAAAAGGGGAGAAGTTCGGTTTTTATTGCATATATCGACGTTTCAGCCGGAATAGAGCGGTTTTACGTGTACATCTTCCATCGGTAATATAAACGGAAAATCAGGAACATTTTAGATAATTCTAATGAAAACACATTGTTTTTTATCATTTGTATTGGAAACAACATTGTCATATGTCTTTTCTTGGATCGAAATAATACGAAACCTCGCTCTATGATTTGAAGGTAAAATCCTCAAATATGGTAAAATAGTGACTTTTTCACGTTAATCATGTAGTTTGATATTACGCAAATATATTCATTTTTACCAATATTTCGAAACTATTTCATGTAGTTTCACGATAAGTGATTTGGCCATCAAATCTCAGAATTTCGCATAATATTGCATTTTAAGCAAGTTTTCGTGCATTTTGTTTCGTACGAAAAATCATCGAATTTAGCAATATTTTGACGTTTATCATCCCCTTTTCCTTTACGTGATTTAAACGAAATATTATCGAATTAGGCAATATTTTGCCATTTTTCCACGTTTTTGTGAATTTTCAGTCTATGGGTATTAATTCATTATATGTACGATAAAAATGATGCAAACACATAATTGATTAGATAAATAACCTTAAATACTTCATTTTCAATCATCTATTTGTTTCTCGTTAAAATACTGAGTAAGATATTGAAAAGGGGAGAAGTTCGGTTTTTATTGCATATATCGACGTTTCAGCCGGACTAGAGCGGTTTTACGTGTACATCTTCAATCGGTAATATGAACGGAAAATCAAGAACATTTTAGTTAACTCTAATGAAAACACATTGTTTTTTATCATTTGTATTGGAAACAACATTGTTATATGTCTTTTCTTGGATCGAAATAATACGAAACCTCGCTCTATGATTTGAAGGTAAAATCCTCAAATATGGTAAAATAGTGACTTTTTCACGTTAATCATGTAGTTTGATATTACGCAAATATATTCATTTTTACCAATATTTCGAAACTATTTCATGTAGTTTCACGATAAGTGATTTGGCCATCAAATCTCAGAATTTCGCATAATATTGCATTTTAAGCAAGTTTTCGTGCATTTTGTTTCATACGAAAAATAATCGAATTGAGCAATATTTTGACGTTTATCATCCCCTTTTCCTTTCCGTGATTTAAACAAAATATCATCGAATTAGGCAATATTTTGCCGTTTTTCCACGTTTTTGTGAGATTTCGGGTTATAAGTATTAATTCATTATATATACGATAAAAATGATGCAAACACATAATTGATTAAATAATAACCTTAAATACTTCATTTTCAATCATCTATTTGTTTCTCGTTAAAATACTGAGTAAGATATTGAAAAGGGGAGAAGTTCGGTTTTTATTGCATATATCGACGTTTCAGCCGGAATAGAGCGGTTTTACGTGTACATCTTCCATCGGTAATACAAACGGAAAATCAGGAACATTTTAGATAATTCAAATGAAAACACATTGTTTTTTATCATTTGTATTGGAAACAACATTGTCATATGTCTTTTCTTGGATCGAAATAATACGAAACCTCGCTCTATGATTTGAAGGTAAAATTCTTAAATATGGTAAAATAGTGACTTTTTCACGTTAATCATGTAGTTTGATATTACGCAAATATATTCATTTTTACCAATATTTCGAAACTATTTCATGTAGTTTCACGATAAGTGATTTGCCTTCAAATCTCAGAATTTCGCATAATATTGCATTTTAAGCAAGTTTTCGTTGCATTTTGTTTCGTACGAAAAATCATCGAATTTAGCAATATTTTGACGTTTATCATGCCCTTTTCCTTTACGTTATTTAAACGAAATATTATCGAATTAGGCAATATTTTGCCGTTTTTCCACGTTTTTGTGAATTTTCAGTCTATGGGTATTAATTCATTATATGTACGATAAAAATGATGCAAACACATAGTTGATTAGATAAATAACCTTAAATACTTCATTTTCAATCATCTATTTGTTTCTCGTTAAAATACTGAGTAAGATATTGAAAAGGGGAGAAGTTCGGTTTTTATTGCATATATCGACGTTTCAGCCGGAATAGAGCGGTTTTACGAGTACATCTTCAATCGGTAATATGAACGGAAAATCAAGAACATTTTAGTTAATTCTAATGAAAACACATTGTTTTTTTATCATTTGTATTGGAAACAACATTGTAATATGTCTTTTCTTGGATCGAAATAATACGAAACCTCGTTTTATGATTTGAAGTTAAAGTCCTCAAATATGGTTAAATAGTGACTTTTTTCACGTTTTCATGTAGTTTGATATTACGTAAATATATTCATTTTTACCAATATTTCGAAACTATTTCATGTAGTTTCACGATATTTGATTTGGCCTTCAAATCTCAGAATGTCGCATATTATTGCATTTTAAGAAAGTTTTCGTGCATTTTGTTTCGTACGAAAAATCATCGAATTTAGCAATATTTTGACGTTTATCATCCCCTTTTCCTTTACGTGATTTAAACGAAATGATATCGAATTAGGCAATATTTTTCCGTTTTTCCACGTTTTTGTGAATTTTCAGTCTATGGGTATTAATTCATTATATATACGATAAAAATGATGCAAACACATAATTGATTAGATAATAACCTTAAATACTTCATTTTCAATCATCTATTTGTTTCTCGTTAAAATACTGAGTAAGATATTGAAAAGGGGAGAAGTTCGGTTTTTATTGCATATATCGACGTTTCAGCCGGAATAGAGCGGTTTTACGTGTACATCTTCCATCGGTAATATAAACGGAAAATCAGGAACATTTTAGATAATTCTAATGAAAACACATTGTTTTTTATCATTTGTATTGGAAACAACATTGTCATATGTCTTTTCTTGGATCGAAATAATACGAAACCTCGCTCTATGATTTGAAGGTAAAATCCTCAAATATGGTAAAATAGTGACTTTTTCACGTTAATCATGTAGTTTGATATTACGCAAATATATTCATTTTTACCAATATTTCGAAACTATTTCATGTAGTTTCACGATAAGTGATTTGGCCATCAAATCTCAGAATTTCGCATAATATTGCATTTTAAGCAAGTTTTCGTGCATTTTGTTTCGTACGAAAAATCATCGAATTTAGCAATATTTTGACGTTTATCATCCCCTTTTCCTTTACGTGATTTAAACGAAATATTATCGAATTAGGCAATATTTTGCCATTTTTCCACGTTTTTGTGAATTTTCAGTCTATGGGTATTAATTCATTATATGTACGATAAAAATGATGCAAACACATAATTGATTAGATAAATAACCTTAAATACTTCATTTTCAATCATCTATTTGTTTCTCGTTAAAATACTGAGTAAGATATTGAAAAGGGGAGAAGTTCGGTTTTTATTGCATATATCGACGTTTCAGCCGGACTAGAGCGGTTTTACGTGTACATCTTCAATCGGTAATATGAACGGAAAATCAAGAACATTTTAGTTAACTCTAATGAAAACACATTGTTTTTTATCATTTGTATTGGAAACAACATTGTTATATGTCTTTTCTTGGATCGAAATAATACGAAACCTCGCTCTATGATTTGAAGGTAAAATCCTCAAATATGGTAAAATAGTGACTTTTTCACGTTAATCATGTAGTTTGATATTACGCAAATATATTCATTTTTACCAATATTTCGAAACTATTTCATGTAGTTTCACGATAAGTGATTTGGCCATCAAATCTCAGAATTTCGCATAATATTGCATTTTAAGCAAGTTTTCGTGCATTTTGTTTCATACGAAAAATAATCGAATTGAGCAATATTTTGACGTTTATCATCCCCTTTTCCTTTCCGTGATTTAAACAAAATATCATCGAATTAGGCAATATTTTGCCGTTTTTCCACGTTTTTGTGAGATTTCGGGTTATAAGTATTAATTCATTATATATACGATAAAAATGATGCAAACACATAATTGATTAAATAATAACCTTAAATACTTCATTTTCAATCATCTATTTGTTTCTCGTTAAAATACTGAGTAAGATATTGAAAAGGGGAGAAGTTCGGTTTTTATTGCATATATCGACGTTTCAGCCGGAATAGAGCGGTTTTACGTGTACATCTTCCATCGGTAATACAAACGGAAAATCAGGAACATTTTAGATAATTCAAATGAAAACACATTGTTTTTTATCATTTGTATTGGAAACAACATTGTCATATGTCTTTTCTTGGATCGAAATAATACGAAACCTCGCTCTATGATTTGAAGGTAAAATTCTTAAATATGGTAAAATAGTGACTTTTTCACGTTAATCATGTAGTTTGATATTACGCAAATATATTCATTTTTACCAATATTTCGAAACTATTTCATGTAGTTTCACGATAAGTGATTTGCCTTCAAATCTCAGAATTTCGCATAATATTGCATTTTAAGCAAGTTTTCGTGCATTTTGTTTCGTACGAAAAATCATCGAATTTAGCAATATTTTGACGTTTATCATACCCTTTTCCTTTACGTGATTTAAACGAAATATTATCGAATTAGGCAATATTTTGCCGTTTTTCCACGTTTTTGTGAATTTTCAGTCTATGGGTATTAATTCATTATATGTACGATAAAAATGATGCAAACACATAGTTGATTAGATAAATAACCTTAAATACTTCATTTTCAATCATCTATTTGTTTCTCGTTAAAATACTGAGTAAGATATTGAAAAGGGGAGAAGTTCGGTTTTTATTGCATATATCGACGTTTCAGCCGGAATAGAGCGGTTTTACGAGTACATCTTCAATCGGTAATATGAACGGAAAATCAAGAACATTTTAGTTAATTCTAATGAAAACACATTGTTTTTTATCATTTATATTGGAAACAACATTGTCATATGTCTTTTCTTGGATCGAAATAATACGAAACCTCGCTCTATGATTTGAAGTTAAAATCCTCAAATATGGTTATATAGTGACTTTTTTCACGTTTTTCATGTAGTTTGATATTACGTAATTGTATTCATTTTTACCAATATTTCGATACTATTTCATGTAGTATCACGATATGTGATTTGGCCTTCAAATCTCAGAATTTCGCATAATATTGCATTTTAAGCAAGTTTTCGTGCATTTTGTTTCGTACGAAAAATCATCGAATTTAGCAATATTTTGACGTTTATCATCCCCTTTTCCTTTACGTGATTTAAACAAAATATCACCGAATTAGGCAATATTTTGCCGTTTTTCCACGTTTTTGTGAATTTTCAGTCTATGGGTATTAATTCATTATATGTACGATAAAAATGATGCAAACACATAATTGATTAGATAATAACCTTAAATACTTCATTTTCAATCAACTATTTTTTTCTCGTTAAAATACTGAGTAAGATATTGAAAAGGGGAGAAGTTCTGTTTTTATTGCATATATCGACGTTTCAGCCGGAATAGAGCGGTTTTCGTGCACATCTTCCATCGGTAATATAAACGGAAAATAAGGAACATTTTAGATAATTCTAATGAAAACACATTGTTTTTTTATCATTTGTATTGGAAACAACATTGTAATATGTCTTTTCTTGGATCGAAATAATACGAAACCTCGTTTTATGATTTGAAGTTAAAGTCCTCAAATATGGTTAAATAGTGACTTTTTTCACGTTTTCATGTAGTTTGATATTACGTAAATATATTCATTTTTACCAATATTTCGAAACTATTTCATGTAGTTTCACGGTATTTGATTTGGCCTTCAAATCTCAGAATGTCGCATATTATTGCATTTTAAGAAAGTTTTCGTGCATTTTGTTTCGTACGAAAAATCATCGAATTTAGCAATATTTTGACGTTTATCATCCCCTTTTCCTTTACGTGATTTAAACGAAATGATATCGAATTAGGCAATATTTTTCCGTTTTTCCACGTTTTTGTGAATTTTCAGTCTATGGGTATTAATTCATTATATATACGATAAAAATGATGCAAACACATAATTGATTAGATAATAACCTTAAATACTTCATTTTCAATCATCTATTTGTTTCTCGTTAAAATACTGAGTAAGATATTGAAAAGGGGAGAAGTTCGGTTTTTATTGCATATATCGACGTTTCAGCCGGAATAGAGCGGTTTTACGTGTACATCTTCCATCGGTAATACAAACGGAAAATCAGGAACATTTTAGATAATTCAAATGAAAACACATTGTTTTTTATCATTTGTATTGGAAACAACATTGTCATATGTCTTTTCTTGGATCGAAATAATACGAAACCTCGCTCTATGATTTGAAGGTAAAATCCTTAAATATGGTAAAATAGTGACTTTTTCACGTTAATCATGTAGTTTGATATTACGCAAATATATTCATTTTTACCAATATTTCGAAACTATTTCATGTAGTTTCACGATAAGTGATTTGCCTTCAAATCTCAGAATTTCGCATAATATTGCATTTTAAGCAAGTTTTCGTGCATTTTGTTTCGTACGAAAAATCATCGAATTTAGCAATATTTTGACGTTTATCATACCCTTTTCCTTTACGTGATTTAAACGAAATATTATCAAATTAGGCAATATTTTGCCGTTTTTCCACGTTTTTGTGAATTTTCAGTCTATGGGTATTAATTCATTATATGTACGATAAAAATGATGCAAACACATAGTTGATTAGATAAATAACCTTAAATACTTCATTTTCAATCATCTATTTGTTTCTCGTTAAAATACTGAGTAAGATATTGAAAAGGGGAGAAGTTCGGTTTTTATTGCATATATCGACGTTTCAGCCGGAATAGAGCGGTTTTACGAGTACATCTTCAATCGGTAATATGAACGGAAAATCAAGAACATTTTAGTTAATTCTAATGAAAACACATTGTTTTTTATCATTTATATTGGAAACAACATTGTCATATGTCTTTTCTTGGATCGAAATAATACGAAACCTCGCTCTATGATTTGAAGTTAAAATCCTCAAATATGGTTATATAGTGACTTTTTTCACGTTTTTCATGTAGTTTGATATTACGTAATTGTATTCATTTTTACCAATATTTCGATACTATTTCATGTAGTATCACGATATGTGATTTGGCCTTCAAATCTCAGAATTTCGCATAATATTGCATTTTAAGCAAGTTTTCGTGCATTTTGTTTCGTACGAAAAATCATCGAATTTAGCAATATTTTGACGTTTATCATCCCCTTTTCCTTTACGTGATTTAAACAAAATATCACCGAATTAGGCAATATTTTGCCGTTTTTCCACGTTTTTGTGAATTTTCAGTCTATGGGTATTAATTCATTATATGTACGATAAAAATGATGCAAACACATAATTGATTAGATAATAACCTTAAATACTTCATTTTCAATCAACTATTTTTTTCTCGTTAAAATACTGAGTAAGATATTGAAAAGGGGAGAAGTTCTGTTTTTATTGCATATATCGACGTTTCAGCCGGAATAGAGCGGTTTTCGTGCACATCTTCCATCGGTAATATAAACGGAAAATAAGGAACATTTTAGATAATTCTAATGAAAACACATTGTTTTTTTATCATTTGTATTGGAAACAACATTGTAATATGTCTTTTCTTGGATCGAAATAATACGAAACCTCGTTTTATGATTTGAAGTTAAAGTCCTCAAATATGGTTAAATAGTGACTTTTTTCACGTTTTCATGTAGTTTGATATTACGTAAATATATTCATTTTTACCAATATTTCGAAACTATTTCATGTAGTTTCACGGTATTTGATTTGGCCTTCAAATCTCAGAATGTCGCATATTATTGCATTTTAAGAAAGTTTTCGTGCATTTTGTTTCGTACGAAAAATCATCGAATTTAGCAATATTTTGACGTTTATCATCCCCTTTTCCTTTACGTGATTTAAACGAAATGATATCGAATTAGGCAATATTTTTCCGTTTTTCCACGTTTTTGTGAATTTTCAGTCTATGGGTATTAATTCATTATATATACGATAAAAATGATGCAAACACATAATTGATTAGATAATAACCTTAAATACTTCATTTTCAATCATCTATTTGTTTCTCGTTAAAATACTGAGTAAGATATTGAAAAGGGGAGAAGTTCGGTTTTTATTGCATATATCGACGTTTCAGCCGGAATAGAGCGGTTTTCGTGCACATCTTCCATCGGTAATATAAACGGAAAATAAGGAACATTTTAGATAATTCTAATGAAAACACATTGTTTATTTATCATTTGTATTGGAATCAACATTGTAATATGTCTTTTCTTGGATCGAAATAATACGAAACCTCGCTCTATGATTTGAAGTTAAAGTCCTCAAATACGGTTAAATAGTGACTTTTTCACGTTTTCATGTAGTTTGATATTACGTAAATATATTCATTTTTACCAATATTTCGAAACTATTTCATGTAGTTTCACGATATTTGATTTGGCCTTCAAATCTCAGAATGTCGCATATTATTGCATTTTAAGAAAGTTTTCGTGCATTTTGTTTCGTACGAAAAATCATCGAATTTAGCAATATTTTGACGTTTATCATCCCCTTTTCCTTTACGTGATTTAAACGAAATATTATCGAATTAGGCAATATTTTTCCGTTTTTCCACGTTTTTGTGAATTTTCAGTCTATGGGTATTAATTCATTATATATACGATAAAAATGATGCAAACACATAATTGATTAGATAATAACCTTAAATACTTCATTTTCAATCATCTATTTGTTTCTCGTTAAAATACTGAGTAAGATATTGAAAAGGGGAGAAGTTCGGTTTTTATTGCATATATCGACGTTTCAGCCGGAATAGAGCGGTTTTACGTGTACATCTTCCATCGGTAATATGAACGGAAAATCAGGAACATTTTAGATAATTCCAATGAAAACACATTGTTTTTTATCATTTGTATTGGAAACAACATTGTCATATGTCTTTTCTTGGATCGAAATAATACGAAACCTCGCTCTATGATTTGAAGGTAAAATCCTCATATATGAAAAAATAGTGACTTTTTCACGTTAATCATGTAGTTTGATATTACGCAAATATATTCATTTTTACCAATATTTCGAAACTATTTCATGTAGTTTCACGATAAGTGATTTGGCCATCAAATCTCAGAATTTCGCATAATATTGCATTTTAAGCAAGTTTTCGTGCATTTTGTTTCGTACGAAAAATCATCGAATTTAGCAATATTTTGACGTTTATCATCCCCTTTTCCTTTACGTGATTTAAACGAAATATTATCGAATTAGGCAATATTTTGCCATTTTTCCACGTTTTTGTGAATTTTCAGTCTATGGGTATTAATTCATTATATATACGATAAAAATTATGCAAACACATAATTGATTAGATAATAACCTTAAATACTTCATTTTCAATCAACTATTTGTTTCTCGTTAAAATACTGAGTAAGATATTGAAAAGGGGAGAAGTTCGGTTTTTATTGCATATATCGACGTTTCAGCCGGAATAGAGCGGTTTTACGAGTACATCTTCAATCGGTAATATGAACGGAAAATCAAGAACATTTTAGTTAATTCTAATGAAAACACATTGTTTTTTATCATTTATATTGGAAACAACATTGTCATATGTCTTTTCTTGGATCGAAATAATACGAAACCTCGCTCTATGATTTGAAGTTAAAGTCCTCAAATATGGTTAAATAGTGACTTTTTTCACGTTTTCATGTAGTTTGATATTACGTAAATATATTCATTTTTACCAATATTTCGAAACTATTTCATGTAGTTTTACGATATTTGATTTGGCCTTCAAATCTCAGAATGTCGCATAATATTGCATTTTAAGCAAGTTTTCGTGCATTTTGTTTCGTACGAAAAATCATCGAATTTAGCAATATTTTGAAGTTTATCATCCCCTTTTCCTTTACGTGATTTAAACGAAATATTATCGAATTAGGCAATATTTTTCCGTTTTTCCACGTTTTTGTGAATTTTCAGTCTATGGGTATTAATTCATTATATATACGATAAAAATGATGGAAACACATAATTGATTAGATAATAACCTTAAATACTTCATTTTCAATCATCTATTTGTTTCTCGTTAAAATACTGAGTAAGATATTGAAAAGGGGAGAAGTTCGGTTTTTATTGCATATATCGACGTTTCAGCCGGACTAGAGCGGGTTTACGTGTACATCTTCAATCGGTAATATGAACGGAAAATCAAGAACATTTTAGTTAACTCTAATGAAAACACATTGTTTTTTATCATTTGTATTGGAAACAACATTGTTATATGTCTTTTCTTGGATCGAAATAATACGAAACCTCGCTCTATGATTTGAAGGTAAAATCCTCAAATATGGTAAAATAGTGACTTTTTCACGTTAATCATGTAGTTTGATATTACGCAAATATATTCATTTTTACCAATATTTCGAAACTATTTCATGTAGTTTCACGATAAGTGATTTGGCCATCAAATCTCAGAATTTCGCATAATATTGCATTTTAAGCAAGTTTTCGTGCATTTTGTTTCATACGAAAAATAATCGAATTGAGCAATATTTTGACGTTTATCATCCCCTTTTCCTTTCCGTGATTTAAACAAAATATCATCGAATTAGGCAATATTTTGCCGTTTTTCCACGTTTTTGTGAGATTTCGGGTTATAAGTATTAATTCATTATATATACGATAAAAATGATGCAAACACATAATTGATTAAATAATAACCTTAAATACTTCATTTTCAATCATCTATTTGTTTCTCGTTAAAATACTGAGTAAGATATTGAAAAGGGGAGAAGTTCGGTTTTTATTGCATATATCGACGTTTCAGCCGGAATAGAGCGGTTTTACGTGTACATCTTCCATCGGTAATACAAACGGAAAATCAGGAACATTTTAGATAATTCAAATGAAAACACATTGTTTTTTATCATTTGTATTGGAAACAACATTGTCATGTGTCTTTTCTTGGATCGAAATAATACGAAACCTCGCTCTATGATTTGAAGGTAAAATCCTTAAATATGGTAAAATAGTGACTTTTTCACGTTAATCATGTAGTTTGATATTACGCAAATATATTCATTTTTACCAATATTTCGAAACTATTTCATGTAGTTTCACGATAAGTGATTTGCCTTCAAATCTCAGAATTTCGCATAATATTGCATTTTAAGCAAGTTTTCGTTGCATTTTGTTTCGTACGAAAAATCATCGAATTTAGCAATATTTTGACGTTTATCATGCCCTTTTCCTTTACGTTATTTAAACGAAATATTATCGAATTAGGCAATATTTTGCCGTTTTTCCACGTTTTTGTGAATTTTCAGTCTATGGGTATTAATTCAATATATGTACGATAAAAATGATGCAAACACATAGTTGATTAGATAAATAACCTTAAATACTTCATTTTCAATCATCTATTTGTTTCTCGTTAAAATACTGAGTAAGATATTGAAAAGGGGAGAAGTTCGGTTTTTATTGCATATATCGACGTTTCAGCCGGAATAGAGCGGTTTTACGAGTACATCTTCAATCGGTAATATGAACGGAAAATCAAGAACATTTTAGTTAATTCTAATGAAAACACATTGTTTTTTTATCATTTGTATTGGAAACAACATTGTAATATGTCTTTTCTTGGATCGAAATAATACGAAACCTCGTTTTATGATTTGAAGTTAAAGTCCTCAAATATGGGTAAATAGTGACTTTTTTCACGTTTTCATGTAGTTTGATATTACGTAAATATATTCATTTTTACCAATATTTCGAAACTATTTCATGTAGTTTCACGATATTTGATTTGGCCTTCAAATCTCAGAATGTCGCATATTATTGCATTTTAAGAAAGTTTTCGTGCATTTTGTTTCGTACGAAAAATCATCGAATTTAGCAATATTTTGACGTTTATCATCCCCTTTTCCTTTACGTGATTTAAACGAAATGATATCGAATTAGGCAATATTTTTCCGTTTTTCCACGTTTTTGTGAATTTTCAGTCTATGGGTATTAATTCATTATATATACGATAAAAATGATGCAAACACATAATTGATTAGATAATAACCTTAAATACTTCATTTTCAATCATCTATTTGTTTCTCGTTAAAATACTGAGTAAGATATTGAAAAGGGGAGAAGTTCGGTTTTTATTGCATATATCGACGTTTCAGCCGGAATAGAGCGGTTTTACGTGTACATCTTCCATCGGTAATATAAACGGAAAATCAGGAACATTTTAGATAATTCTAATGAAAACACATTGTTTTTTATCATTTGTATTGGAAACAACATTGTCATATGTCTTTTCTTGGATCGAAATAATACGAAACCTCGCTCTATGATTTGAAGGTAAAATCCTCAAATATGGTAAAATAGTGACTTTTTCACGTTAATCATGTAGTTTGATATTACGCAAATATATTCATTTTTACCAATATTTCGAAACTATTTCATGTAGTTTCACGATAAGTGATTTGGCCATCAAATCTCAGAATTTCGCATAATATTGCATTTTAAGCAAGTTTTCGTGCATTTTGTTTCGTACGAAAAATCATCGAATTTAGCAATATTTTGACGTTTATCATCCCCTTTTCCTTTACGTGATTTAAACGAAATATTATCGAATTAGGCAATATTTTGCCATTTTTCCACGTTTTTGTGAATTTTCAGTCTATGGGTATTAATTCATTATATGTACGATAAAAATGATGCAAACACATAATTGATTAGATAAATAACCTTAAATACTTCATTTTCAATCATCTATTTGTTTCTCGTTAAAATACTGAGTAAGATATTGAAAAGGGGAGAAGTTCGGTTTTTATTGCATATATCGACGTTTCAGCCGGACTAGAGCGGTTTTACGTGTACATCTTCAATCGGTAATATGAACGGAAAATCAAGAACATTTTAGTTAACTCTAATGAAAACACATTGTTTTTTATCATTTGTATTGGAAACAACATTGTTATATGTCTTTTCTTGGATCGAAATAATACGAAACCTCGCTCTATGATTTGAAGGTAAAATCCTCAAATATGGTAAAATAGTGACTTTTTCACGTTAATCATGTAGTTTGATATTACGCAAATATATTCATTTTTACCAATATTTCGAAACTATTTCATGTAGTTTCACGATAAGTGATTTGGCCATCAAATCTCAGAATTTCGCATAATATTGCATTTTAAGCAAGTTTTCGTGCATTTTGTTTCATACGAAAAATAATCGAATTGAGCAATATTTTGACGTTTATCATCCCCTTTTCCTTTCCGTGATTTAAACAAAATATCATCGAATTAGGCAATATTTTGCCGTTTTTCCACGTTTTTGTGAGATTTCGGGTTATAAGTATTAATTCATTATATATACGATAAAAATGATGCAAACACATAATTGATTAAATAATAACCTTAAATACTTCATTTTCAATCATCTATTTGTTTCTCGTTAAAATACTGAGTAAGATATTGAAAAGGGGAGAAGTTCGGTTTTTATTGCATATATCGACGTTTCAGCCGGAATAGAGCGGTTTTACGTGTACATCTTCCATCGGTAATACAAACGGAAAATCAGGAACATTTTAGATAATTCAAATGAAAACACATTGTTTTTTATCATTTGTATTGGAAACAACATTGTCATATGTCTTTTCTTGGATCGAAATAATACGAAACCTCGCTCTATGATTTGAAGGTAAAATTCTTAAATATGGTAAAATAGTGACTTTTTCACGTTAATCATGTAGTTTGATATTACGCAAATATATTCATTTTTACCAATATTTCGAAACTATTTCATGTAGTTTCACGATAAGTGATTTGCCTTCAAATCTCAGAATTTCGCATAATATTGCATTTTAAGCAAGTTTTCGTGCATTTTGTTTCGTACGAAAAATCATCGAATTTAGCAATATTTTGACGTTTATCATACCCTTTTCCTTTACGTGATTTAAACGAAATATTATCGAATTAGGCAATATTTTGCCGTTTTTCCACGTTTTTGTGAATTTTCAGTCTATGGGTATTAATTCATTATATGTACGATAAAAATGATGCAAACACATAGTTGATTAGATAAATAACCTTAAATACTTCATTTTCAATCATCTATTTGTTTCTCGTTAAAATACTGAGTAAGATATTGAAAAGGGGAGAAGTTCGGTTTTTATTGCATATATCGACGTTTCAGCCGGAATAGAGCGGTTTTACGAGTACATCTTCAATCGGTAATATGAACGGAAAATCAAGAACATTTTAGTTAATTCTAATGAAAACACATTGTTTTTTATCATTTATATTGGAAACAACATTGTCATATGTCTTTTCTTGGATCGAAATAATACGAAACCTCGCTCTATGATTTGAAGTTAAAATCCTCAAATATGGTTATATAGTGACTTTTTTCACGTTTTTCATGTAGTTTGATATTACGTAATTGTATTCATTTTTACCAATATTTCGATACTATTTCATGTAGTATCACGATATGTGATTTGGCCTTCAAATCTCAGAATTTCGCATAATATTGCATTTTAAGCAAGTTTTCGTGCATTTTGTTTCGTACGAAAAATCATCGAATTTAGCAATATTTTGACGTTTATCATCCCCTTTTCCTTTACGTGATTTAAACAAAATATCACCGAATTAGGCAATATTTTGCCGTTTTTCCACGTTTTTGTGAATTTTCAGTCTATGGGTATTAATTCATTATATGTACGATAAAAATGATGCAAACACATAATTGATTAGATAATAACCTTAAATACTTCATTTTCAATCAACTATTTTTTTCTCGTTAAAATACTGAGTAAGATATTGAAAAGGGGAGAAGTTCTGTTTTTATTGCATATATCGACGTTTCAGCCGGAATAGAGCGGTTTTCGTGCACATCTTCCATCGGTAATATAAACGGAAAATAAGGAACATTTTAGATAATTCTAATGAAAACACATTGTTTTTTTATCATTTGTATTGGAAACAACATTGTAATATGTCTTTTCTTGGATCGAAATAATACGAAACCTCGTTTTATGATTTGAAGTTAAAGTCCTCAAATATGGTTAAATAGTGACTTTTTTCACGTTTTCATGTAGTTTGATATTACGTAAATATATTCATTTTTACCAATATTTCGAAACTATTTCATGTAGTTTCACGGTATTTGATTTGGCCTTCAAATCTCAGAATGTCGCATATTATTGCATTTTAAGAAAGTTTTCGTGCATTTTGTTTCGTACGAAAAATCATCGAATTTAGCAATATTTTGACGTTTATCATCCCCTTTTCCTTTACGTGATTTAAACGAAATGATATCGAATTAGGCAATATTTTTCCGTTTTTCCACGTTTTTGTGAATTTTCAGTCTATGGGTATTAATTCATTATATATACGATAAAAATGATGCAAACACATAATTGATTAGATAATAACCTTAAATACTTCATTTTCAATCATCTATTTGTTTCTCGTTAAAATACTGAGTAAGATATTGAAAAGGGGAGAAGTTCGGTTTTTATTGCATATATCGACGTTTCAGCCGGAATAGAGCGGTTTTACGTGTACATCTTCCATCGGTAATACAAACGGAAAATCAGGAACATTTTAGATAATTCAAATGAAAACACATTGTTTTTTATCATTTGTATTGGAAACAACATTGTCATATGTCTTTTCTTGGATCGAAATAATACGAAACCTCGCTCTATGATTTGAAGGTAAAATCCTTAAATATGGTAAAATAGTGACTTTTTCACGTTAATCATGTAGTTTGATATTACGCAAATATATTCATTTTTACCAATATTTCGAAACTATTTCATGTAGTTTCACGATAAGTGATTTGCCTTCAAATCTCAGAATTTCGCATAATATTGCATTTTAAGCAAGTTTTCGTGCATTTTGTTTCGTACGAAAAATCATCGAATTTAGCAATATTTTGACGTTTATCATACCCTTTTCCTTTACGTGATTTAAACGAAATATTATCAAATTAGGCAATATTTTGCCGTTTTTCCACGTTTTTGTGAATTTTCAGTCTATGGGTATTAATTCATTATATGTACGATAAAAATGATGCAAACACATAGTTGATTAGATAAATAACCTTAAATACTTCATTTTCAATCATCTATTTGTTTCTCGTTAAAATACTGAGTAAGATATTGAAAAGGGGAGAAGTTCGGTTTTTATTGCATATATCGACGTTTCAGCCGGAATAGAGCGGTTTTACGAGTACTTCTTCAATCGGTAATATGAACGGAAAATCAAGAACATTTTAGTTAATTCTAATGAAAACACATTGTTTTTTATCATTTATATTGGAAACAACATTGTCATATGTCTTTTCTTGGATCGAAATAATACGAAACCTCGCTCTATGATTTGAAGTTAAAATCCTCAAATATGGTTATATAGTGACTTTTTTCACGTTTTTCATGTAGTTTGATATTACGTAATTGTATTCATTTTTACCAATATTTCGATACTATTTCATGTAGTATCACGATATGTGATTTGGCCTTCAAATCTCAGAATTTCGCATAATATTGCATTTTAAGCAAGTTTTCGTGCATTTTGTTTCGTACGAAAAATCATCGAATTTTGCAATATTTTGACGTTTATCATCCCCTTTTCCTTTACGTGATTTAAACAAAATATCACCGAATTAGGCAATATTTTGCCGTTTTTCCACGTTTTTGTGAATTTTCAGTCTATGGGTATTAATTCATTATATGTACGATAAAAATGATGCAAACACATAATTGATTAGATAATAACCTTAAATACTTCATTTTCAATCAACTATTTTTTTCTCGTTAAAATACTGAGTAAGATATTGAAAAGGGGAGAAGTTCTGTTTTTATTGCATATATCGACGTTTCAGCCGGAATAGAGCGGTTTTCGTGCACATCTTCCATCGGTAATATAAACGGAAAATAAGGAACATTTTAGATAATTCTAATGAAAACACATTGTTTTTTTATCATTTGTATTGGAAACAACATTGTAATATGTCTTTTCTTGGATCGAAATAATACGAAACCTCGTTTTATGATTTGAAGTTAAAGTCCTCAAATATGGTTAAATAGTGACTTTTTTCACGTTTTCATGTAGTTTGATATTACGTAAATATATTCATTTTTACCAATATTTCGAAACTATTTCATGTAGTTTCACGGTATTTGATTTGGCCTTCAAATCTCAGAATGTCGCATATTATTGCATTTTAAGAAAGTTTTCGTGCATTTTGTTTCGTACGAAAAATCATCGAATTTAGCAATATTTTGACGTTTATCATCCCCTTTTCCTTTACGTGATTTAAACGAAATGATATCGAATTAGGCAATATTGTTCCGTTTTTCCACGTTTTTGTGAATTTTCAGTCTATGGGTATTAATTCATTATATATACGATAAAAATGATGCAAACACATAATTGATTAGATAATAACCTTAAATACTTCATTTTCAATCATCTATTTGTTTCTCGTTAAAATACTGAGTAAGATATTGAAAAGGGGAGAAGTTCGGTTTTTATTGCATATATCGACGTTTCAGCCGGAATAGAGCGGTTTTACGTGTACATCTTCCATCGGTAATATAAACGGAAAATCAGGAACATTTTAGATAATTCTAATGAAAACACATTGTTTTTTATCATTTGTATTGGAAACAACATTGTCATATGTCTTTTCTTGGATCGAAATAATACGAAACCTCGCTCTATGCTTTGAAGGTAAAATCCTCAAATATGGTAAAATAGTGACTTTTTCACGTTAATCATGTAGTTTGATATTACGCAAATATATTCATTTTTACCAATATTTCGAAACTATTTCATGTAGTTTCACTATCATCTGCCTTCAAATCTCAGAATTTCGCATAATATTGCATTTTAAGCAAGTTTTCGTGCATTTTGTTTCATACGAAAAATAATCGAATTGAGCAATATTTTGACGTTTATCATCCCCTTTTCCTTTCCGTGATTTAAACAAAATATCATCGAATTAGGCAATATTTTGCCGTTTTTCCACGTTTTTGTGAGATTTAAGGTTATGGGTATTAATTCATTATATATACGATAAAAATGATGCAAACACATAATTGATTAAATAATAACCTTAAATACTTCATTTTCAATCATCTATTTGTTTCTCGTTAAAATACTGAGTAAGATATTGAAAAGGGGAGAAGTTCGGTTTTTATTGCATATATCGACGTTTCAGCCGGAATAGAGCGGTTTTACGTGTACATCTTCCATCGGTAATACAAACGGAAAATCAGGAACATTTTAGATAATTCAAATGAAAACACATTGTTTTTTATCATTTGTATTGGAAACAACATTGTCATATGTCTTTTCTTGGATCGAAATAATACGAAACCTCGCTCTATGATTTGAAGGTAAAATCCTTAAATATGGTAAAATAGTGACTTTTTCACGTTAATCATGTAGTTTGATATTACGCAAATATATTCATTTTTACCAATATTTCGAAACTATTTCATGTAGTTTCACGATAAGTGATTTGCCTTCAAATCTCAGAATTTCGCATAATATTGCATTTTAAGCAAGTTTTCGTGCATTTTGTTTCGTACGAAAAATCATCGAATTTAGCAATATTTTGACGTTTATCATACCCTTTTCCTTTACGTGATTTAAACGAAATATTATCAAATTAGGCAATATTTTGCCGTTTTTCCACGTTTTTGTGAATTTTCAGTCTATGGGTATTAATTCATTATATGTACGATAAAAATGATGCAAACACATAGTTGATTAGATAAATAACCTTAAATACTTCATTTTCAATCATCTATTTGTTTCTCGTTAAAATACTGAGTAAGATATTGAAAAGGGGAGAAGTTCGGTTTTTATTGCATATATCGACGTTTCAGCCGGAATAGAGCGGTTTTACGAGTACATCTTCAATCGGTAATATGAACGGAAAATCAAGAACATTTTAGTTAATTCTAATGAAAACACATTGTTTTTTATCATTTATATTGGAAACAACATTGTCATATGTCTTTTCTTGGATCGAAATAATACGAAACCTCGCTCTATGATTTGAAGTTAAAATCCTCAAATATGGTTATATAGTGACTTTTTTCACGTTTTTCATGTAGTTTGATATTACGTAATTGTATTCATTTTTACCAATATTTCGATACTATTTCATGTAGTATCACGATATGTGATTTGGCCTTCAAATCTCAGAATTTCGCATAATATTGCATTTTAAGCAAGTTTTCGTGCATTTTGTTTCGTACGAAAAATCATCGAATTTTGCAATATTTTGACGTTTATCATCCCCTTTTCCTTTACGTGATTTAAACAAAATATCACCGAATTAGGCAATATTTTGCCGTTTTTCCACGTTTTTGTGAATTTTCAGTCTATGGGTATTAATTCATTATATGTACGATAAAAATGATGCAAACACATAATTGATTAGATAATAACCTTAAATACTTCATTTTCAATCAACTATTTTTTTCTCGTTAAAATACTGAGTAAGATATTGAAAAGGGGAGAAGTTCTGTTTTTATTGCATATATCGACGTTTCAGCCGGAATAGAGCGGTTTTCGTGCACATCTTCCATCGGTAATATAAACGGAAAATAAGGAACATTTTAGATAATTCTAATGAAAACACATTGTTTTTTTATCATTTGTATTGGAAACAACATTGTAATATGTCTTTTCTTGGATCGAAATAATACGAAACCTCGTTTTATGATTTGAAGTTAAAGTCCTCAAATATGGTTAAATAGTGACTTTTTTCACGTTTTCATGTAGTTTGATATTACGTAAATATATTCATTTTTACCAATATTTCGAAACTATTTCATGTAGTTTCACGGTATTTGATTTGGCCTTCAAATCTCAGAATGTCGCATATTATTGCATTTTAAGAAAGTTTTCGTGCATTTTGTTTCGTACGAAAAATCATCGAATTTAGCAATATTTTGACGTTTATCATCCCCTTTTCCTTTACGTGATTTAAACGAAATGATATCGAATTAGGCAATATTGTTCCGTTTTTCCACGTTTTTGTGAATTTTCAGTCTATGGGTATTAATTCATTATATATACGATAAAAATGATGCAAACACATAATTGATTAGATAATAACCTTAAATACTTCATTTTCAATCATCTATTTGTTTCTCGTTAAAATACTGAGTAAGATATTGAAAAGGGGAGAAGTTCGGTTTTTATTGCATATATCGACGTTTCAGCCGGAATAGAGCGGTTTTACGTGTACATCTTCCATCGGTAATATAAACGGAAAATCAGGAACATTTTAGATAATTCTAATGAAAACACATTGTTTTTTATCATTTGTATTGGAAACAACATTGTCATATGTCTTTTCTTGGATCGAAATAATACGAAACCTCGCTCTATGATTTGAAGGTAAAATCCTCAAATATGGTAAAATAGTGACTTTTTCACGTTAATCATGTAGTTTGATATTACGCAAATATATTCATTTTTACCAATATTTCGAAACTATTTCATGTAGTTTCACTATCATCTGCCTTCAAATCTCAGAATTTCGCATAATATTGCATTTTAAGCAAGTTTTCGTGCATTTTGTTTCATACGAAAAATAATCGAATTGAGCAATATTTTGACGTTTATCATCCCCTTTTCCTTTCCGTGATTTAAACAAAATATCATCGAATTAGGCAATATTTTGCCGTTTTTCCACGTTTTTGTGAGATTTAAGGTTATGGGTATTAATTCATTATATATACGATAAAAATGATGCAAACACATAATTGATTAAATAATAACCTTAAATACTTCATTTTCAATCATCTATTTGTTTCTCGTTAAAATACTGAGTAAGATATTGAAAAGGGGAGAAGTTCGGTTTTTATTGCATATATCGACGTTTCAGCCGGAATAGAGCGGTTTTACGTGTACATCTTCCATCGGTAATACAAACGGAAAATCAGGAACATTTTAGATAATTCAAATGAAAACACATTGTTTTTTATCATTTGTATTGGAAACAACATTGTCATATGTCTTTTCTTGGATCGAAATAATACGAAACCTCGCTCTATGATTTGAAGGTAAAATCCTTAAATATGGTAAAATAGTGACTTTTTCACGTTAATCATGTAGTTTGATATTACGCAAATATATTCATTTTTACCAATATTTCGAAACTATTTCATGTAGTTTCACGATAAGTGATTTGCCTTCAAATCTCAGAATTTCGCATAATATTGCATTTTAAGCAAGTTTTCGTGCATTTTGTTTCGTACGAAAAATCATCGAATTTAGCAATATTTTGACGTTTATCATACCCTTTTCCTTTACGTGATTTAAACGAAATATTATCAAATTAGGCAATATTTTGCCGTTTTTCCACGTTTTTGTGAATTTTCAGTCTATGGGTATTAATTCATTATATGTACGATAAAAATGATGCAAACACATAGTTGATTAGATAAATAACCTTAAATACTTCAT
>NC_091166.1:30479299-30559299 GCF_040958095.1 Procambarus clarkii
CAACCCACAACAGGGTAGGATATTAACATTGACTAGTTGAACTATTATTGTTCATCCTAGTCCCATTATTACAATAGTCAGTTGTACTATATTCAATAACCTATCCCCATTAATGAATGGTCCAGACCCTATTTTGGGTGTAATTTTTATCAACTCGAGTTGAGTTGTATATATAATAATTTACTTATGATCATTACACCTTTGAGTGATTAATTAGTGTCTCTACCATCCTAGGGTGATATAGAAGAGCTAACCTAAAGGTACTTCCATGACACTGGTTTATCACTCAAATCATTAGTGTGTATGATTGTATATATATAATGTGTATTAATTTTAAGTGCTAACCTCTACTAGAGGTAGGATTATTGCCTAGTGAGTGCAGAATTTACCCTAGGCTACCATCAGTACTTGTTCAGTATTATGAGCGACCCAAGTACAAGCCCCACAAGGCTTCACCAACTAGCCAGTATGGATAATGCAGGGAGAATGAAAAGAACCCTTGCAGGTCTTAAAGGCCACTTAACAAGACAGATCAAGAAATGTGAAGATTTGTCACAACAATCTCAAGTTGATTATGCTGACCTGGAAATCTATTATCAAGCAGCTGCAGGTAAATTTGAGCAAATCAAATGCCAAATAGCTCTCCTTGTGGGGGACAGATTACTACCATCAATTCATCGGTAGCCCTACTAAATATCAGGGCATAACCATGTTAAACTCTGCAGGAGGTAAATTACTCTCAGGCCCAGTATCAAGCCTGGGGAGACCTATGCCTGCAGATAAACAATACCAGTAGAAATCTAAATTTGTCAGCTGATTATATTTCTCCAGTAGCATTATACTAAGGAGATTACAGCTGACTATACCAACAGAGGTTGATGTTAGTATCATCATTTAGAGCTGAAGATGAGTTCATGAGGCCTCAGTGGCAAATCAGTGAACAGTAGCCTAAAACAGCTACAAGTCACTGCGACCAATGTCACTGAACCCACTGCAGTCTCAGAACCATACTTTACTTTAATGATGAGCTATTCAATCTTCTGAATCAATTAACTAAATTAAACCCCAATAAATCTGATAACTGATTTGATACATTTATTATTTAATCAAGATGTATTCCATGGGCCTCAGTGTTTATATATCAGTGACTAGTTACCTGAACAAACTTCAAGTTATATCTAATGTCACTGATCTCACTGCAGTCCCTGAATCATACTTGACTGTAGTACTTGATCACATTCAGTCTTCTGGGTTAAATAATATGTATTTAGGCTTGAATATTAGCCTTTCAAGAGTTGACAGGGAAATGAAATCGCATTAGACTTCTAACCTCTGCAACTCTAGTACGGGACATCCGTCCTGAACGAACAGACACACAAATGTGTGATTACTAACTACTAACATCAAATTAATCTAATAATCCGAAGGAGGAGTATCGGTGTTCGTCTGTTCTAATTAGGACTTCGACCCGTGAGCAGACCCTGGGGAATTATGTCGGAAAATCCGACACCATTTAATATCATACAGACAGATAATAATTGCTGCTGTATTACCAACAAGTTACCCATAGAAAACGTAACTTGCAGTGGAATTACCATCTAAAGAAAACGGGATATCATCACCACATACCATTATAAATTCACCAGCTATTCTGCTGGGAATTATTCTTAAATACATTAGTCTTTGGACTTTACCATCATAAAAACATCTCATATAAATTAACTTAATTATCAATATTAAAGTAGAGTAAATGTGACCCTTCTATCACTTATTGACATCTGGACAATGTAGGCCAGGCGTCAGTGGGGAAGGAGGGGCAGCCATTGTTATTGTCACCTCCGAGACGCGTGGAGCAAATTCGGCTCCTATTATATCTGGACAATGTCGGCCAGTAGCGTAAGTAGTATGGAGTGTTAGACATTGTTGATATCAGACCAGAGGCTCACGGGAGCAAATTCGGCTCCTGTTAATTTTACTTGGACGTAGTGTTATGGAAACCAAAGGTGTACCATTATCAACACGCTGTCAACAAATCAAGTTAAGTGTTCTTTCCGAAACCCATGTATCTTCATTTATGGCCACTAATGTCATTATATAGGGTGACCCGGTTAGAGCACGTGGTAGCCTCAAACTAAAGGTAATTAAGCCAGGTCTTTAAGGTTCCATGTACAGTGTTTTCTCTGATATACCTGTCATATACTAGGTTTCTGGCTTCACAGTTAGCGCCCTTTTGATGGGTCAAGACGAGGAAGCATGCTTTGTACATCAGTTACCAGGGTGATGAAAGCTACCTCAAAGAGGGAAAATGTGGCGTCTACAACCTAGTTATACCTGATGGACTAAAGCCTGCTGTACTATAAGATAAGGAACCTTTTCAGTGTATGTACTTAATACTGTAGTTTGATTGGCTGCATCTATATACAATTAATATAAACCCCCCCCTAATGTGTAGAGGATCGATTTGTGAGATTATTGCAGAAATACAGTCCACTTATCATTATACAAATTGCTATCGAAGTATATAAATTAACGTAAATATAAATTCTATATAAATTCATATAAATTAAATAAATATAAATCTCACAGGTCGGTTCCCACAGATGCAGAGGCTTAAGAGAGTGATTGAGAGACTCAAGAGAGTGATGCAAAGGCTCAAGAGAGTGATGCAGAGGGTAAAGAGAGTGATGCAGAGGCTTAAGAGAGTGATGCAGAGGCTAAATAGAGGGATGCAGAGGCTCAAGAGAGTGATGCAGAGGCTTAGGAGAATGATGCAGAAAGGCTCAATAGAGGGATGCAGAGGCTGAAGAGAGTGATGCAGAGGCTTAATTGAGTGATGCAGAGGCTTAAGAGAGGGATGCAGAGGCTCAAGAGAGTGATGCAGAGGCTGAAGAGAGAGATACAGAGGCTTAGGAGAGTGATGCAGAGGCACAAGAGAGTGATGAAGAGGCTCAAGAGAATGATGTAGAGGCTTAAGAGAGGGATGCAGAGGCTCAAGAGAATGATGCAGAGGCTTAAGAGAGTAATGCAGAGGATGAAGAGAGGGATGCAGAGGCTTAAGAGAGTGATGCAGAGACTCAAGAGAGGGATGCAGAGGCTCAAGAGAGTGATGCAGAGGCTCAAGAGAGTTATTCAGAGGCTCAAGAGAGTGATGCAGAGGCTCAAGAGAATGATGTAGAGGCTTAAGAGAGGGATACAGAGGCTCAAGAGAATGATGCAGAGGCTCAAGAGAGTGATGCAGAGAATGAAGAGAGGGATGCAGAGGCTTAAGAGAGTGATGCAGAGGCTCAAGCGAGGGATGCAGAGGCTCATGAGAGGGATGCAGAGGTTCAAGTGAGGGATGGAGAGGCTTAGGAGAATGATGCAGAGGCTCAAGAGAGGGATGCAGAGGCTCTAGAGAGTGATGCAGAAGCTCAAGAGAGTGATGCAGGTGCTCAGGAGAGTGTTGCAGAGGATTAAGAGAGTGATTGAGAGGCTCAAGAGAGTGATGCAGAGGCTCAAGAGATTGATGCAGAGGCTCAAGAGAGTGATGCAGAGGCTCAAGAGAATGATTCAGAGGCTCAAGAGAGTGATGCAGAGGCTCAAGAGAGGGATGTAGAGGATCTAAAGAATGATGCAGAGGCTCAAGAGAGTGATGCAGAGGATCAAGAGAGGGATTTAGTAGCTCAAGAGAGGGATTCAGAGGTTTACGGGAGTGATGGAGAGGTTTAAGAGAGTGATGCAGAGGCTAATGAGAGTGATGCAGAGGCTTAAGAGAGGGATGCAGAGGCTCAAGAGAGGGATGCAGAGGCTCAAGAGAGGGATGAATAGGCTCAAGAGAGGGATGCAGAGGCTCAAGAGAGGGATGCAGAGGTTAAAGTGTGTGATGCAGAGGCAAAACAGAAAGATGCAGAGGCACTTGAGAGTGATGCAGAGGCTCAAGAGAGGGATGCAGAGGCTTAAGAGAGTGATGCAAAGGCTCAAGAGAGGGATGCACAGGCTGAAGAGAGTTATGCAGAGACTCTAGAAAGTGATGCAGAGGCTTAAGAGAGTGATGCAGAGGCTAAAGAGAGTGCTGCAAAAAGCTCAGGAGAGGGATGCTGAGGCTCCAGAGAGTGATGCAGAGGCTCAAGAGAGTGATGCAGAGGCTCAAAAGAATGATGCAGAGGCTCAAGAGAGTGCTGCAGAGGATCAAGAGCGGGATGCAGAGGCTTAAGAGAGTGATGCAGAGACACAAGAGAGTGTTGCAGAGGCTAAAGAGAGTGATAGAGAGGCTCAAGAGAGTGACGCAGAGCCTCAAGAGAGTGATGCAGACGATCAAGAGAGTGATGCAGAGGCTCAAGAGAGTGCTACAAAAGGCTGAAGAGAGGGATGCTGAGGCTCCAGAGAGGGATGCAGAGGATCAAGAGAGGGATTTAGTAGCTCAAGAGAGGGATTCAGAGGTTTACGGGAGTGATGCAGAGGTTTAAGAGAGTGATGCAGAGGCTTATGAGAGTGATGCAGAGGCTTAAGAGAGGGATGCAGAGGCTCAAGAGAGGGATGCAGAGGCTCAAGAGAGGGATGAATAGGCTCAAGAGAGGGATGCAGAGGCTCAAGAGAGGGATGCAGAGGTTAAAGTGTGTGATGCAGAGGCAAAACAGAAAGATGCAGAGGCACTTGAGAGTGATGCAGAGGCTCAAGAGAGGGATGCAGAGGCTTAAGAGAGTGATGCAAAGGCTCAAGAGAGGGATGCAGAGGCTGAAGAGAGTTATGCAGAGACTCTAGAGAGTGATGCAGAGGCTTAAGAGAGTGATGCAGAGGCTAAAGAGAGTGCTGCAAAAAGCTCAAGAGAGGGATGCTGAGGCTCCAGAGAGTGATGCAGACGCTCAAGAGAGTGATGCAGAGGCTCAAAAGAATGATGCAGAGGCTCAAGAGAGTGCTGCAGAGGATCAAGAGCGGGATGCAGAGGCTTAAGAGAGTGATGCAGAGACACAAGAGAGTGTTGCAGAGGCTAAAGAGAGTGATAGAGAGGCTCAAGAGAGTGATGCAGAGCCTCAAGAGAGTCATGCAGACGATCAAGAGAGTGATGCAGAGGCTCAAGAGAGTGCTACAAAAGGCTGAAGAGAGGGACGCTGAGGCTCCAGAGAGGGATGCAGAGGCTTGAGAGAGTGATGCAGAGGCTGAAGAGAGTGATGCAAAGGCTCTAGAGAGTGATGCAGAGGCTTAAGAGAGTGATGCAGAGGCTTAAGAGAGGGATGCAGAGGCTCAAGAGAGGGATGCAGAGGCTCAAGAGAGTGATGCAGACGATCAAGAGAGTGATGCAGAGGCTCAAGAGAGTGATGCAGAGAATCAAGAGAGGGAAGCAGAGGCTTGAGAGAGTGATGCAGAGGCTTTAGAGAGTGATGCAGAGAATTAAGAGAGTGATGCGGAGGCTTAAGAGAGGGATGCAGAGGCTCAACAGAGGGATGCAGAGGCTCAAGAGAGTGATTCAGAGGCTTACGAGAGTGATGCAGAGGCTTAAGAGAGTGTTGCAGAGGCATAAGAGAGTGATGCATAGGCTTAAGAGAGGGATGCAGAGGCTCAAGAGAGGGATGCAGAGGCTCAAGAGTGGAATGCAGAGGCTCAAGAGAGGGATGCAGAGGCTCATGAGAGGGATGCAAAAGTTCAAGAGAGTGATGCAGAGGCTCAAGAGAGTGATTCAGAGGCTTACGAGAGTGATGCAGAGGCTTAAGAGAGTGATGCAGAGGTTTAAGAGGGTGATGCAGAGGCTCAGGAGAGTGATGCAGAGGCTTAAGAGGGTGATGCAGAGGCTCAAGAGAGTGATGCAGAGGCTCAAGAGAGGGATGCAGAGGCTCAAGAGAGTGATGCTGAGAATCCAGAGAGGGAAAGCAGAGGCTTAAGAGAATGATGAAGAAGCTGAAGAGAGTGATGCAGAGGCTTACGAGAGTGATGCAGAGGCTCATGAGAGTGATGCAGAGGATCAAGAGAGTGATGCAGAGGCTCGAGAGAGTGATCCAGAGGCTCAATAGAGGATTCAGAGGCTTAAGAGAATGTTGCAGAGGATGAAGAGAGTGATGCAGAGGCTTAAGAGAGTGATGCAGAGGCTCAAGTGAGGGATGCAGAGGCTCAAGAGAGTGATTCAGAGGCTTTAGAGAGTGATGCAGAGGCTTAAGAGACTGAGGCAGAGGCTTAACAGAGGGATGCAGAGGCTCATGAGAGTGATGCAGAGGCTTAAGAGGGTGATGCAGAGGCTCAAGAGAGTGATGCAGAGGCTCAAGAGAGGGATGCAGAGGCTCAAGAGAGTGATGTAGACGATCAAGAGAGTGATGCAGAGGCTCAAGAGAGTGATGCAGAGAATCAAGAGAGGGAAGCAGAGGCTTGATAGAGTGATGCAGAGGATGAAGAGAGTGATGCAGAGGCTTTAGAGAGTGATGCAGAGGCTTAAGAGAGTGATGCAGAGGCTTACGAGAGGGATGCAGAGGCTCAACAGAGGGATGCAGAGGCTAAAGACAGTGGTTCAGAGGCATACGAGAGTGATGCAGATGCTTAAAAGACTGATGCAGAGGCATAAGAGAGTGATGCATAGGCTTAAGAGAGGGATGCAGAGGCTCAAGAGAGGGATGCAGAGGCTCAAGAGTGGGATGCAGAGGCTCAAGAGAGGGATGCAGAGGCTCATGGGAGGGATGCAGGAGTTCAAGAAAGTGATGCAGAGGCTCAAGAGAGTGATTCAGAGGTTTACGAGAGTGATGCAGAGGCTTAAGAGAGTGATGCAGAGGCTTAAGAGAGTGAGGCAGAGGCTTAGGAGAGAGATGCAGAGGCTCAAGAGAGTGATGCAGAGGCTTAAGAGGCTGATACAGAGGCTCAAGAGAGTGATGCAGAGGCTCAAGAGAGGGATACAGAGGCTCAAGAGAGTGATGCTGAGGATCCAGAGAGGGAAAGCCGAGGCTTAAGAGAATGATGCAGAAGCTGAAGAGAGTGATGCAGAGGCTTAAGAGAGTGATGCAGAGGCTCATGAGAGTGATGCAGAGGAACAAGAGAGTGATGCAGAGGCTCGAGAGAGTGATGCAGAGGCTCAAGAGAGGGATTCAGAGGCTAGAGAGAGTGATGCAGAGGCCTCAAGACAGTGATGCAGAGGCTGAAGAGAGTGCTGCAGAGGCGCAAAAGAGTGATGCAGAGGCTCAAGAAAGTGTTGCAGAGCATCAAAGGAGGGATGCAGAGGCTTAAGAGAGTGATGCAGAGGCTGAAGAGAGTGTTGCAGATGCTTAAGAAAGGGATGCAGAGGCTCAAGAGAGTCATGCAAAGGCTCAAGAGAGTGATGCAGAGGCTCAAGACAGGGGATGCAGAGGCTTAAGAGAGGGATGCAGAGACTCAAAAGAGTGATGCAGAGGCTCCAGAAAGGGATGCAGAGGCTTAAGAGAGTGATGCAAAGGCTCAAGAGAGGGATGCAGAGGCTCATGAGAGGGATGCAGAGGCTCAAGTGAGGGATGGAGAGGCTTAGGAGAATGATGCAGAGGCTCAAGAGAGGGATGCATAGGCTCAAGAGAGTGATGCAGAGGCTCAGGAGAGTGATGCAGGGGTTCAAGAGAGTGATGCAGAGGCTTAGGAGAGTGATTGAGAGGCTCATGAGAGTGATGCAGAGGCTCAAGAGAGTGATGCAGAGGCTAAAGAGAGTGATGCAGAGGCTTAAGAGAGTGATGCAGAGGCTAAAGAGAGGGATGCAGAGGCTCAAGAGACTGATTCAGAGGCTCAAGAGAGTGATGCAGAGGCTTAGCAGAATGATGCAGAGAGGCTCAATAGAGGGATGCAGAGGCTGAAGAGAGTGATGCAGAGGCTTAATTGAGTGATGCAGAGGCTTAAGAGAGGGATGCAGAGGCTCAAGAGAGTGATGCAGAGGCTGAAGAGAGTGATGCAGAGGCTTAATTGAGTGATGCAGAGGCTTAAGAGAGTGATGAAGAGGCTCAAGAGAGTGATGCAGAGGCTCAAGAGAATGATGTAGAGGCTTAAGAGAGGGATGCAGAGGCTCAAGAGAATGATGCAGAGGCTCAAGAGAGTGATGCAGAGGATGAAGAGAGAGATGCAGAGGCTTAAGAGAGTGATACAGAGACTCAGGAGAGGGGTGCAGAGGCTCAAGAGAGTGATGCAGAGGCCTAAGAGAGGGATGCAGAGGCTCAAAAAAGTGATGCAGAGGTTCAAGAGAGTGATGCAGAGGCTTAGGAGAATGATGCAGAGGCTCAAGAGAGATATGCAGAGGCTGAAGATAGTGATGCAGAGGCTTAAGTGAGTGATGTAGAAGCTTAAGAGATGGCTGCAGAGGCTCAAGAGAGTGATGCAGAGGCTGACGAGAGAGATGCAGAGGCTTAAGAGAGTGATGCAGAGGCTCAAGAGAGTGATGCAGAGGCTCAAGAGAATGATGTAGAGGCTTAAGAGAGGGATGCAGAGGCTCAAGAGAATGATGCAGAGGCTCAAGAGAGTATTGCAGAGGCTTAAGAGAGGGATGCAGAGGCACAAGAGAGTGATGCAAAGGCTCAAGAGAGTGATGCAGAGGCTCACGACAGGGGATGCAGAGGCTTAAGAGTGGGATGCAGAGACTCAAAGAGTGATTCAGAGGCTCAAGAAAGGGATGCAGTGGCTTAAGAGAGTGATGCAAAGGCTCAAGAGAGGGATGCAGAGGCTCATGAGAGGGAAGCAGAGGGTAAAGTGAGGGATGGAGTGGCTTAGGAGAATGATGCAGAGGCTCAAGAGAGGGATGCAGAGGCTCAAGAGAGTGATGCAGAGGTTCAAGAGAGTGATGCAGGTGCTCAGGAGAGTGATGCAGAGGATTAAGAGAGTGATGGAGAGGCTCAAGAGGGTGATGCAGAGGCTTAAGAGAAGGATGCAGAGGCTTAAGAGACGGATGCAGAGGCTCAAGAGAGGGATGCAGAGGTTCAAAAGAGGGATGCAGAGGCTCAAGAGAGGGATGCAGGGGCCCAAGGGAGTGATGCAGAGGCTCAAGAGATGGATTCAGAGACTCAGGAGAGGGATGCAGAGGCTGAAGAGAGTGTTGCAGAGGCTCAAGCGAGTGATGCAGAGGCTTACGAGAGTGATGCAGAGGCTGAAGAGAGGGATGTAGAGGCTCAAGAGAGTGATGCAGAAGCTCAATAGAGTGATGCAGAGGCTTAAGAGAGTGGTGCAGAGTCTTAATAGAGGGGATGCAGAGGCTCAAGAGAGTGATGCAGAGGCTGAAGAGAGTGATGCAGAGGCTTAAGAGAGGGATGCAGAGGTTCTAAAGAGCGATGCAGAGGCTCAAGAGAGGGATGCAGGGGCTCAAGAGAGGGATGCAGAAGCTCAAGAGAGGAATGCAGAGGCTCTTGAGAGTGATGCAGATGCTCAAGAGAGGAATGCAGAGGCTTAAGAGAGTGTTGCAAAGGCTCAAGAGAGGGATGCAGAGGCTCATGAGAGGGATGCAGGAGTTCAGGAGAGGGATGCAGAGGCTCAAGAGAGTGATGCAGAGACTTAAGAGAGGGATGCAGAGGCTCAAGAGAGTGATGCAGAGGCTTATGAGAGGAATGCAGAGGCTGAAGAGAATGATGCAGAGGCTTAAGAGTGGGATGCAGAGGCTGAAGAGATTGATACAGAGGCTTGAGAGAGGGATGCAGAGGCTGAAGAGAGTCATTCAGAGGCTGAAGAGAATGATGCAGAGGCGTAAAAGAGTGATGCAAAGGCTCAGGAGAGTGATGCAGAGGCTTAATAGAGTAATGCAGAGGCTGAAGAGAATGATGCAGAGATTTAAGAGAGTGATGCAGAGGCTGAATTTTGGAGCCAAATGCTGGCTGTCTGCACGTATTCGCAGTTTGAAATTACGACTTTTTATACTGAAAAAATGCCTATAACTGAGAGCGGCGATGGATCACATTTTGCCCAAACACTCCCTGCTTTTTTCAAAATATCTTATACATAACAAATTCGACCCTTGAGCCTAATTTTGGAGCCAAATTCTGGCTCTCTGCACGTATTCGCAGTTTGAAATTACGACTTTTTATACTGAAAATATGCCAATTACTGAAAGCAGCGATGGGTCACATTTTGCCCAAACCCCCCTGCCGTTTTCAAAATATCCCAAACATCCTAAATTCGATCCTTGAGCCATATTTTGGGGCCGAATTCTGGCTATCTGCACGTATTCGCAGTTTGAAATTACGCCTATTTATACCGAAAATATGCCAATTACTGAACGCGGCGATGGATCACATTCTGGCCAAACCCTCCCTGCAGTTTTCAAAATATCCCAAACATCCCAAATTCGACGCTTGAGCTATATTTTTTAGCCAAATTCTGGCTCTCTGCACGTATTCGCAGTTTGAAATTACGAATCTTTATACAAAAAATATGCTAATTACTGAGAGCGGCGATGGTACACATTTTGCCCAAACCCTCCCTGCAGTTTTCAAAATATACCAAACATCCCAAATTCGACACTTGAGTCATATTTTAGAGCCAAATTCTGGCTCTCTGAACGTATTCGCAGTTTGAAATTACGACTTTTTATACCGAAAATATGACAATTACTGAAAGGGGCGATTGATCACATTTTGCCCAAACCCTCCCTGCAGTTTTCAAAATATCTCAAACATCCTAAATTCCATGCTTGAGCAATATTTTGGAGCCAAATTCTGGCTTTCTGCACGTATTCGTAGTTTGAAATTATTTCATTTTATACCGAAAATATGCCAATTACTGAAAGCAGCGATGGGTCACATTTTGCCCAAACCCCCCTGCAGTTTGCAAAATATCTCAAACATCCCAAATTCGACCATTGAGCTATATTTTGGAGCCAAATTCTGGCTCTCTGCACGTATTCCCAGTTTTAAATTGACGACTTTTTATACCAAAAATATGCCAATCACTCAAAGCAGCGATGGGTCATATTTTGCCCAAACTCCCCTGCAGTTTTCAAAAAATCCCAAACATTCCAAATTCGATCCTTGAGCTATATTTTGGAGCTAAATTCTGGCTCTCTGCACGTATTCGCAGTTTGAAATTACGACTTTTTGTACCGAAAATATGCTAATTACTTATAGCGGCGATGGATCACATTTTGCCCAAACCCTCCCATTTTGCCCAAACCCTAAATCACATATAGGAAAAGGGGATGATAAACGTCAAAATATTGCTATATTCGATGATTTTTAGTACGAAACAAAATGCAAGAAAACTTGCTTAAAATGCAATATTAAGCGAAATTCTGATATTTAAAGGCCAATTCACATATCGTGATGCTACATGAAATAGTATCGAAATATTGGTAAAAACTAATATATTCACGTGAAGTCACACTACATAAAAAACGTGAACAAAATCGCTCTATTACCATATTTGAGGATTTTAACTTCAAATCATAAAGCGAGGTTTCGTATTATTTAGATCCTAGAAAAGACATATAAAAATGTTGTTTCCAATACAAATGATAAAAATCAATGTGTTTTCATTAGAATTAACTAAGATGTTCCTGATTTTCCGTTTATATTACCGATGGAAGATGTACACGTAAAACCGCTCTAATCCGGCTGAAATGTCGATATATGCAATAAAAACAGAACTTCACGTTTTTTTAATATCTTACTCAGTTTTTTAACGAGAAACAAATAGTTGATTGAAAATGAAGTATTTAATGTTAATTTCTAATCAATTATGTGTTTGCATCATTTTTATCGTATATATATTGAATTAATAACAATAAACTGAAAATTCACAAAAACGTGGAAAACCGGCAAAATATTGCCTAATTCGATGATTTTTAGTACAAAACAAAAAGCAAGAAAACTTGCTTAAAAATGCAATATTATGCGAAATTCTAAGACTTAAGGCCAAATCACATATCGTGAGAAAACTTGAAGAATTATCGAAATATTGGTAAAAACGAATATATTTACATACAATCACACTACATGAAAAACGTGTAAAAAAATCGCTAAATTACCAAATTTGAGGATTTTAACTTCAAATCATGAAGCGAGGTTTCGTATTATTTAGATCCTAGAAAAGACATATAAAGATGTTGTTTCCAATACAAATTATAAAAATCAATGTGTTTTCATTACCTCACCTGAGGTAATCACATTACCTCACTTGAGGTAATTACCTCACTTTCATCCCTCACTTGAGCCTCCTCTGCATCCCTCTCTTGAGCCTCTGCATCACTCTCCTGAACTCCTGCATCCCTCTCATGAGCCTCTACATCCCTCACTTGAGCCTTTGCATCACTCTCTTAAGCCTCTGCATCCCTCTCTTGAGCCTCTGCGTCACTCTCAAGAGCCTCTGCATCCCTCTTTTGTGCCTCTGCTTCCCTCACTTGAGCCTCTGCATCCCTCTCTTGAGCCCCTGCATCCCTCTCTTGAGCCTCTGCATCCCTCTCTTGAGCCTCTGCATCCCTCTCTTAAGCCTCTGCATCACTCTCTTAAGCCTCTGCATCGCTCTCGTATGCCTCTGAATCACTCTGTTGAGCCTCTGCGTCACTCTCTTGAGCCTCTCCATCACTCTCTTGAGCCTCTGCATCCCTCTCTTAAGCCTCTGCATCATTGTCTTCACCCTCTGCATCCCTCTCTTACGCCTCTGCATCATTCTCTTCAGCCTCTGAATTCCTCTCTTAAGCCTCTGCACCACTCTCTTCATCCTCTGCATCCCTCTCTTAAGCCTCTGCATCATTCTCTTGAGCCCCTGCATCATTCTCTTGAGCCTCTGCATCCCTCTCTTAAGCCTCTACATCATTCTCTTGTGCCTCTGCATCACTCTCTTGAACCTCGCCATCACTCTCTTAAGCCTCTGCATCTCTCTCTTGAGCCTCTGCATCACTCTCTTGAGCCTCTACATCACTCTCTTGAGCCTCTACATCCCTCTCTTGAGCATCTGCATCCCTCTCTTAAGCCTCTGCATGACTCTCTTGAGCCTTTGCATCACTCTCTTGAGCCTCTGCATCCCTCTCTTAAGCCTCTGCAACACTCACTTCAGCCTCTGCATTACTCTCTTAAGCCTCTGCATCCCTCTCTTGAGCCTTTACATCCCTTTCTTAAGCCTCTGCAACACTCTCTTCAGCCTCTGCATCACTCTCTAGAGCCTTTGCATCACTCTCTTGAGCCTCTGAATCACTTTCTTAAGCCTCTGCATCCCTTTCTTGAGCCTCTGCATCACTCACTTGAACTCCTGCATCCCTCTCATGAGCCTCTGCATCCCATCTCTTAAGCCTCTGCATCACTCTCTTAAGCCTCTGCATCACTCACGTAAGCCTCTGAATCACTTTCTTGAGCCTCTGCATCCCTCTCTTGAACTCCTGCATCCCTCTCATGAGCCTCTGCATCCCTCTCTTGAGCCTTTGCATCACTCTCTTAAGCCTCTGCATCCCTCTCTTGTGCCTCTGTATCCCGCACTTGAGGCTCTGCCTCACTCTCTTGAGCCTCTGCATCCCTCTCTTGGGCCTGTACATCCCTCTGTTGAGCCTCTGCATCCCTCTCTTAAGCCTCTGCATCCCTCTCTTGAGCCTCTGCATCCCTCTCTTAAGCCTCTGCAACACTCTCTTCAGCCTCTGCATTACTCTCTTAAGCCTCTGCATCCCTCTCTTCAGCCTCTGCATCCCTCTCTTAAGCCTCTGCAACACTCTCTTCAGCCTCTGCATCACTCTCTTGAGCCTCTGCATCACTCTCTTGACCCTCTGCATCCCTCTCTTAAGCCTCTGCAACACTCTCTTCAACATCTGCATCACTCTCTTAAGCCTTTGAATCCCTCTCTTGAGGCCTCTGCACAACTCCCTCGAGCCTCTGCATCACTCTCTTGAGCCCCTGCATCACTCTCATAAACCTCTGCATCCCTCTCCTGATCCTCTACATCACTCTCTTGAGCCTCTGCATCACCCTCTTGAGCCTCTGCATCCCTCTCCTAAACCTCCTCAACACTCTTCAGCCTCTGCATCACTCTCTTAAGCCTCTGCATCCCTCTCTTGATCATCTGCATCACTCTCGTAAGCCTCTGCATCACTCTCTTGAGCCTCTGCATCCCTCTCCTAAACCTCCTCAACACTCTCTTCAGCCTCTGCATCTCTCTCTTAAGCCTCTGAATCCCTCTCTTGAGGCCTCTGCATCAGTCTTTCGAGCCTCTGCATCACTTTCTTGATCCTCTGCATCTCTCTCTCTTGGGCGTCTGCATCACTCTCTTGGGCGTCTGCATCACTCTCCAGAGCCTCTGCATCACTCTCTTCAGCCTCTGCATCACTCTCTTAAGTCTCTGCTTCCCTCTCCTGATCCTCTGCATCACTCTCTTGAGCCTCTGCATCACTCTCTTGATCCTCTGCATCACTCCCTTGAGCCTCTGCATCCCTCTCCTGAACTCTTGCATCATCTAATGAGCCTCAACATCCCTCTCTTGAGCCTTTGCATCACTCTCTTTAGTCTCTGCATCCCTCTCTTGAGCCTCTGCATCACTCTCAAGAGCCTCTGCATCCCTCTCTTGTGCCTCTGCATCTCTCACTTGAGCCTTTGCATCCCTCTCTTGAGCCTCTGCATCCCTCTCTTGTGCCTCTGCATCTCTCTCTTGAACCTCTGCATCCCTCTCTTGAGCTTTTGCATCACTCTCTTGAGCCTCTGCATCCCTCTCTTAAGCCTTTGCAACACTCTCTTCAGCCTCTGCATCACGCTCTTAAGCCTCTGCATCACTTTATGAGCCTCTGCATCACTTTCTTAAGCCTCTGCATCCCTTTCTTGAGCCTCTGCATCACTCTCCTGAAATCCTGCATCCCTCTCATGAGCCTCTGCATCCCTCTCCTGAGCCTTTGCATCACTCTCTTAAGCCTCTGCATCTCTCTCTTGTGCCTCTGCATCCCTCACTTGAGGCTCTGCATCCCTCTCTTGGGCCTCTACATCCCTCTGTTGAGCCTCTGCATCCCTCTCTTGAGCCCCTGCATCTCTCTCTCTCTTGAGCCTCTGCATCCCTCTCTTAAGCCTCTGCATCCCTCTCTTGAGCCTTTGCATCCCTCTCTTAAGCCTCTGCAACACTCTCTTCAGCCTCTGCATCACTCTCTTGAGCCTCTGCATCACTCTCTTGAGCCTCTGCATCCCTCTCTTAAGCCACTGCAACACTCTCTTCAACCTCTGCATCACTCTCTTAAGCCTTTGAATCCCTCTCTTGAGGCCTCTGCATAACTCTCTCGAGCATCTGCATCACTCTCTTGAGCCCCTGCATCACTCTCTTAAACCTCTGCATCCCTCTCTTGATCCTCTCCATCACTCTCTTGAGCCTCTGCATCACCCTCTTGAGCCTCTGCATCCCTCTCCTAAACCTCTTCAACACTCTCTTCAGCCTCTGCATCACTTTCTTAAGCCTCTGCATCCCTCTCTTGATCCTCTGCATCACTCTCTTGAACCTCTGCATCACCCTCTTGAGCCTCTGCATCCCTCTCCTAAACCTCTTCAACACTCTCTTCAGCCTCTGCATCACTTTCTTAAGCCTCTGCATCCCTCTCTTGATCATCTGCATCACTCCCGTAAGCCTCTGCATCACTCTCTTGAGCCACAGCATAACTCTCTTGAGCATCTGCATCACTCTCTTGAGCCTCTGCATCCCTCTCTTGAGCCTCTGCAACACTCTCTTCAGCCTCTGCATCTCACTCTTATGCCTCTGAATCCCTCTCTTGAGGCCTCTGCATTACTCTCTCGAGCCTCTGCATCACTCTCTTGATCCTCTGCACCACTCTCTTGGGCGTCTGCATCACTCTCTTGGGCGTCTGCATCACTCTCCAGAACCTCTGCATCACTCTCTTCAGCCTCTGCATCACTCTCTTAATCCTCTGCATCACTCTCTTAAGCCTCTGCATCACTCTCTTGAGCCTTTGCATCACTCTCTTGAGCCTCTGCATCACTTTCTTAAGCCTCTGCATCCCTTTCTTGAGCCTCTGCATCACTCTCTTGAAATCCTGCATCCCTCTCATGAGCCTCTGCATCCCTCTCCTGAGCCTTTGCATCGCTCTCTTAAGCCTCTGCATCCCTCTCCTAAGCCTCTGCATCACTCTCTTAAGCCTCTGCATCACTCTCGTAAGCCTCTGAATCGCTTTCTTGAGCCTCTGTATCCCTCTCTTGAACTTCTGCATCCCTCTCATGAGCCTCTGCATCCCTCTCTTGAGCCTTTGCATCACTCTCTTAAGCCTCTGCATCCCTCTCTTGTGCCTCTGCATCCCTCACTTGAGGCTCTGCCTCACTCTCTTGAGCCTCTGCTTCCCTCTCTTGAGCCTCTTCATCCCTCTCTTGGGCCTCTTCAACCCTCTGTTGAGCCTCTGCATCCCCTTCTTAAGCCTCTGCATCCCTCTCTTGAGCCTCTGCATCCCTCTCTTGAGCCCCTGCATCTCTCTCTCTTGAGCCTCTGCATCCCTTTCTTAAGCCTCTGCAACACTCTCTTCAGCCTCTGCATCACTCTCTTGAGCCTTTGCATCACTCTCTTGAGCCTCTGAATCACTTTCTTAAGCCTCTGCATCCCTTTCTTGAGCCTCTGCATCACTCACTTGAATTCCTGCATCCCTCTCATGAGCCTCTGCATCCCTCTCTTAAACCTCTGCATCACTCTCTTAAGCCTCTGCATCACTCACGTAAGCCTCTGAATCACTTTCTTGAGCCTCTGTATCCCTCTCTTGAACTCCTGCATCCCTCTCATGAGCCTCTGCATCCCTCTCTTGAGCCTTTGCATCACTCTCTTAAGCCTCTGCATCCCTCTCTTGTGCCTCTGTATCCCGCACTTGAGGCTCTGCCTCACTCTCCTGAGCCTCTGCATCCCTCTCTTGGACCTGTACATCCCTCTGTTGAGCCTCTGCATCCCTCTCTTAAGCCTCTGCATCCCTCTCTTTAGCCTCTGCATCCATCTCTTGAGCCCCTGCATCTCTCTCTCTTGAGCCTCTGCATCCCTCTCTTAAGCCTCTGCATCCCTCTCTTGAACCTCTGCATCATTCTCTTAAGCCTCTGCAACACTCTCTTCAGCCTCTGCATTACTCTCTTAAGCCTCTGCATCCCTCTCTTCAGCCAATGCATCCCTCTCTTAAGCCTCTGCAACACTCTCTTCGGCCTCTTCATCACTCTCTTGAGCCTCTGCATCACTCTCTTGAGCCCCTGCATCACTCTCTTAAACCTCTGCATCCCTCTCCTGATCCTCTACATCACTCTCTTGAGCCTCTGCATCACCCTCTTGAGCCTCTGCATCCCTCTAATAAACCTCCTCAACACTCTTCAGCCTCTGCATCACTCTCTTAAGCCTCTGCATCCCTCTCTTGGTCATCTGCATCACTCTCGTAAGCCTCTGCATCACTCTCTTGAGCCTCTGCATCCCTCTCCTAAACCTCCTCAACACTCTCTTCAGCCTCTGCATCTCTCTCTTAAGCCTCTGAATCCCTCTCTTGAGGCCTCTGCATCAGTCTTTCGACCCTCTGCATCACTTTCTTGATCCTCTGCATCTCTCTCTTGGGCGTCTGCATCACTCTCTTGGGCGTCTGCATCACTCTCCAGAGCCTCTGCATCACTCTCTTCAGCCTCTGCATCACTCTCTTAAGTCTCTGCTTCCCTCTCCTGATCCTCTGCATCACTCTCTTGAGCCTCTGCATCACTCTCTTGATCCTCTGCATCACTCCCTTGAGCCTCTGCATCCCTCTCCTGAACTCTTGCATCATCTAATGAGCCTCTACATCCCTCTCTTGAGCCTTTGCATCACTCTCTTTAGTCTCTGCATCCCTCTCTTGAGCCTGTGCATCACTCTCAAGAGCCTCTGCATCCCTCTCTTGTGCCTCTGCATCTCTCACTTGAGCCTTTGCATCCCACTCTTGAGCCTCTGCATCCCTCTCTTGTGCCTCTGCATCTCTCTCTTGAACCTCTGCATCCCTCTCTTGAGCTTTTGCATCACTCTCTTGAGCCTCTGCATCCCTCTCTTAAGCCTTTGCAACACTCTCTTCAGCCTCTGCATCACGCTCTTAAGCCTCTGCATCACTTTATGAGCCTCTGCATCACTTTCTTAAGCCTCTGCATCCCATTCTTGAGCCTCTGCATCACTCTCCTGAAATCCTGCATCCCTCTCATGAGCCTCTGCATCCCTCTCCTGAGCCTTTGCATCACTCTCTTAAGCCTCTGCATCCCTCTCTTAATCCTCTGCATCACTCTCTTAAGCCTCTGCATCACTCTCGTAAGCCTCTGAATCACTTTCTTGAGCCTCTGCTTCCCTCTCTTGAACTCCTACATCTCTCTCATGAGCCTCTGCATCCCTCTCTTGAGCCTTTGCATCACTCTCTTTAGCCTCTGCATCCCTCTCTTGTGCCTCTGCATCCCTCACTTGAGGCTCTACATCCCTCTCTTGAGCCTCTGCATCCCTCTCTTGAGCCTCTGCATCCCTCTCTTGGGCCTCTACATCCCTCTGTTGAGCCTCTGCATCCCTCTCTTGAGCCCCTGCATCTCTCTCTCTTGAGCCTATGCATCCCTCTCGTGAGCCTCTGCATCCCTCTCTTAAGCCTCTGCAGCACTCTCTTCAGCCTCTGCATCACTCTCTTGAGCCTCTGCATCAATCTCTTGAGCCTCTGCATCCCTCTCTTAAGCCACTGCAACACTCTCTTCAACCTCTGCATCACTCTCTTAAGCCTTTGAATCCCTCTCTTGAGGCCTCTGCATAACTCTCTCAGGCATCTGCATCACTCTCTTGAGCCCCTGCATCACTCTCTTAAACCTCTGCATCCCTCTCTTGATCCTCTCCATCACTCTCTTGAGCCTCTGCATCACCCTCTTGAGCCTCTGCATCCCTCTCCTAAACCTCTTCAACACTCTCTTCAGCCTCTGCATCACTTTCTTAAGCCTCTGCATCCCTCTCTTGATCCTCTGCATCACTCTCTTGAGTCTCTGCATCACCCTCTTGAGCCTCTGCATCCCTCTCCTAAACCTCTTCAACACTCTCTTCAGCCTCTGCATCACTTTCTTAAGCCTCTGCATCCCTCTCTTGATCATCTGCATCACTCCCGTAAGCCTCTGCATCACTCTCTTGAGCCACAGCATAACTCTCTTGAGCATCTGCATCACTCTCTAGAGCCTCTGCATCCCTCTCTTGAGCCTCTGCAACACTCTCTTCAGCCTCTGCATCTCACTCTTATGCCTCTGAATCCCTCTCTTGAGGCCTCTGCATTACTCTCTCGAGCCTCTGCATCACTCTCTTGATCCTCTGCACCACTCTCTTGGGCGTCTGCATCACTCTCTTGGGCGTCTGCATCACTCTCCAGAGCCTCTGCATCACTCTCTTCAGCCTCTGCATCACTCTCTTAATCCTCTGCATCACTCTCTTAAGCCTCTGCATCACTCTCGTAAGCCTCTGAATCGCTTTCTTGAGCCTCTGTATCCCTCTCTTGAACTTCTGCATCCCTCTCATGAGAATCTGCATCCCTCTCTTGAGCCTTTGCATCACTCTCTTAAGCCTCTGCATCCCTCTCTTGTGCCTCTGCATCCCTCACTTGAGGCTCTGCCTCACTCTCTTGAGCCTCTGCATCCCTCTCTTGAGCCTCTGCATCCCTCTCTTGGGCCTCTTCATCCCTCTGTTGAGCCTCTGCATCCCCTTCTTAAGCCTCTGCATCCCTCTCTTGAGCCTCTGCATCCCTCTCTTGAGCCCCTGCATCTCTCACTCTTGAGCCTCTGCATCCCTCTCTTAAGCCTCTGCATCCCTCTCTTGAGCCTCTGCATCCCTCTCTTAAGCCTCTGCAACACTCTCTTCAGCCTCTGCATCACTCTCTTGAGCCTCTGCATCACTCTCTTGAACCTCTGCATCCCTCTCTTAAGCCACTGCAACGCTCTCTTCAACCTCTGCATCACTCTCTTTATCCTCTGCATCACTCTCTTGAGCCTCTGCATCACCCTCTTGAGCCTCTGCATCCCTCTCCTAAACCTCTTCAACACTCTCTTCAGCCTCTGCATCGCTTTCTTAAGCCTCTGCATCACTCTCTAGAGCCTCAGCATAACTCTCTTGAGCATCTGCATCACTCTCATGAGCCTCTGCATCCCTCTCTTGAGCCTCTGCAACACTCTCTTCAGCCTCTGCATCTCTCTCTTAAACCTCTGAATCCCTTTCTTGAGGCCTCTGCATCACTCTCTCGAGCCTCTGCATCGCTCTCTTGATCCTCTGCACCACTCTCTTGGGAGTCTGCATCACTCTCTTGGGCGTCTGCATCACTCTCCAGAGCCTCTGCATCACTCTCTTCAGCCTCTGCATCACTCTCTTAATCCTCTGCATCACTCTCTTAACCCTCTGTATCACTCTCGTAAGCCTCTGAATCGCTTTCTTGAGCCTCTGCATCCCTCTCTTGAACTCCTACATCTCTCTCATGAGCCTCTGCATCCCTCTCTTGAGCCTTTGCATCACTCTCTTAAGCCTCTGCATCCCTCTCTTGTGCCTCTGCATCCCTCACTTGAGGCTCTGCATCCCTCTCTTGAGCCTCTGCATCCCTCTCTTGGGCCTCTACATCCCTCTGTTGAGCCTCTGCATCCCTCTCTTAAGCCTCTTCATCCCTCTCTTGAGCCTCTGCATTCCTCTCTTGAGCCCCTGCATCTCTCTCTCTTGAGCCTCTGCATCCCTCTCTTAAGCCTCTGCATCCCTCTTTTGAGCCTCTGCATCCCTCTATTAAGCCTCTGCAACACTCTCTTCAGCCTCTGCATTACTCTCTTACTTCTCTGCATCCCTCTCTTGAGCCTCTGCATCCCTCTCTTAAGCCTCTGCAACACTCTCTTCATCCTCTGCATCACTCTCTTGAGCCTCTGCATCACTCTCTTGAGCCTCTGCACCACTCTCTTGAGCCTCTGCATCCCTCTCTTAGGCCACTGCAACACTCTCTTCAACCTCTGCATCACTCTCTTAAGCCTTTGAATCCCTCTCTTGAGGCCTCTGCATAACTCTCTCGAGCATCTGCATCACTCTCTTGAGCCCCTGCATCACTCTCTTAAACCTCTGCATCCCTTTCTTGATCCTCTGCATCATTCTCTTGAGCCTCTGCATCACCCTCTTGAGCCTCTGCATCCCTCTCCTAAACCTCTTCAACACTCTCTTCAGCCTCTACATCACTTTCTTAAGCCTCTGCATCCCTCTCTTGATCATCTGCATCACTCCCGTAAGCCTCTGCATCACTCTCTTGAGCCTCTGCATCCCTCTCTTAAGCCACTGCAACACTCTCTTCATCCTCTGCATCACTTTCTTAAGCCTCTGCATCCCTCTCTTGATCATCTGCATCACTCTCATAATCCTCTGCATCACTCTCTAGAGCCTCAGCATAACTCTCTTGAGCATCTGCATCACTCTCTTGAGCCTCTTCATCCCTCTCTTCAGCCTCTGCATCTCTCTCTTAAGCCTCTGAATCCCTCTCTTGAGGCCTCTGCATCACTCTCTCGAGCCTCTGCATCGCTCTCTTGATCCTCTGCACCACTCTCTTGGGCGTCTGCATCACTCTCTTGGGCGTCTGCATCACTCTCCAGAGCCTCTGCATCACTCTCTTCAGCCTCTGCATCACTATCTTAATCCTCTGCATCACTCTCTTAAGCCTCTGTATCACTCTCGTAAGCCTCTGAATCGCTTTCTTGAGCCTCTGCATCCCTCTCTTGAACTCCTACATCTCTCTCATGAGCCTCTGCATCCTTCTCTTGAGCCTTTGCATCACTCTCTTAAGCCTCTGCATCCCTCTCTTGTGCCTCTGCATCCCTCACTTGAGGCTCTGCATCCCTCTCTTGAGCCTCTGCATCCCTCTCTTGGGCCTCTACATCCCTCTGTTGAGCCTCTGCATCCCTCTCTTAAGCCTCTGCATCCCTCTCTTGAGCCTCTGCATCCCTCTCTTGAGCCCCTGCATCTCTCTCTCTTGAGCCTCTGCATCCCTCTCTTAAGCCTCTGCATCCCTCTTTTGAGCCTCTGCATCCCTCTATTAAGCCTCTGCAACACTCTCTTCAGCCTCTGCATTACTCTCTTACTTCTCTGCATCCCTCTCTTGAGCCTCTGCATCCCTCTCTAAAGCCTCTGCAACACTCTCTTCATCCTCTGCATCACTCTCTTGAGCCTCTGCATCACTCTCTTGAGCCTCTGCATCACTCTCTTGAGCCTCTGCATCCCTCTCTTTGGCCACTGCAACACTCTCTTCAACCTCTGCATCACTCTCTTAAGCCTTTGAATCCCTCTCTTGAGGCCTCTGCATAACTCTCTCGAGCATCTGCATCACTCTCTTGAGCCCCTGCATCACTCTCTTAAACCTCTGCATCCCTTTCTTGATCCTCTGCATCATTCCCTTGAGCCTCTGCATCACCCTCTTGAGCCTCTGCATCCCTCTCCTAAACCTCTTCAACACTCTCTTCAGCCTCTGCATCACTTTATTAAGCCTCTGCATCCCTCTCTTGATCATCTGCATCACTCCCATAAGCCTCTGCATCACTCTCTTGAGCCTCTGCATAACTCTCTTGAGCATCTGCATCACTCTCTTGAGCCTCTGCATCCCTCTCTTGAGCCTCTGCATCCCTCTCTTGATCATCTGCATCACTCCCGTAAGCCTCTGCATCACTCTCTTGAGCTTCTGCATAACTCTCTTGAGCATCTGCATCACTCTCTCTAGCCTCTGCATCCCTCTCTTGAGCCTCTGCAACACTATCTTCAGCCTCTGCATCTCTCTCTTAAGCCTCTGAATCCCTCTCTTGAGGCCTCTGCATCACTCTCTCGAGCCTCTGCATCACTCTCTTGATCCTCTGCACCACTCTCTTGGGCGTCTGCATCACTCTCCAGAGCCTCTGCATCCCTCTCTTCAGCCTCTGCACCACTCTCTTAAGTCTCTGCTTCCCTCTCCTGATCCTCTGCATCACTCTCTTGAGCCTCTGCATCGCTCTCTTTATCCTCTGCATCACTCTCTTGAGCCTCTGCATCTCTCTCCTGAACTCTTGCATCCATCTAATGAGCCTCTACATCCCTCTCTTGAGCCTTTGCATCACTCTCTTAAGATTCTGCATCCCTCTCTTGAGCCTCTGCATCACTCTCAAGAGCCTCTGCATCCCTCTCTTGTGCCTCTGCATCCCTCACTTGAGCCTCTGCATCCCTCACTTGAGCCTCTGCATCCCTATCTTGGGCCTCTGCATCTCTCTCTTGAACCTCTGCATCCCTCTTTTAAGCCTTTGCATCACTCTCTTAAGCCTCTGCATCACTCTCTTACGCCTCTGAATCACTCTCTCGAGCCTCTGCATCACTCTCTTATGCCTCTGCATCCCTTGTTTGAGCCTCTGCATCACTTTCTTAAGCCTCTGCATCCCTTTCTTGAGCCTCTGCATCACTCGCTTGAACTCCTGCGTCCCTCTCATGAGCCTCTTCATCCCTCTCCTGAGCCTTTGCATCACTCTCTTAACCCTCTGCATCCCTCTCTTAAGCCTCTGCATCACTCTCGTAAGCCTCTGAATCACTTTCTTGAGCCTCTGCATCCCTCGCTTGAACTCCTGCATCCCTCTCACGAGCCTCTGCATCCCTCTCATGACATTTTGCATCACTCTCTTAAGCCTCTGCATCCCTCTCTTGTGCCTCTGTATCCCTCACTTGAGGCTCTGCATCCCTCTCTTGAGTCTCTGCATCCCTCTCTTGTGCCTCTACATCCCTCTGTTGAGCCTCTGCATCCCTCTCTTAAGCCTCTGCAATCCTCTCTTGAGCCTCTGCATCCCTTTCTTGAGCCCCTGCATCTCTCTCTCTTGAGCCTCTGCATCCCTCACTTAAGCCTCTTCAACCCTCTCTTGAACCTCTGCATCCCTCTCTTAAGTCTCTGCAACACTCTCTTCAGCCTCTGCATTACTCTCTTAAGCCTCTGCATCCCTCTCTTGAGCCTCTGCATCCCTCTCTAAAGCCTCTGCAACACTCTCTTCAGCCTCTGCATCACTCTCTTGAGCCTCTGCATCACTGTCTTGAGCCTCTGCATCCTTCTCTTAAGCCTCTGCATCACTCTCTTCAACCTCTGCATCACTCTCTTAAGCCTTTGAATCCCTCTCTTGAGGTCTCTGCATAACTCCCTCGAGCCTCTGCATCACTCTCTTGAGCCCCTGCATCACTCTCTTAAACCTCTGCATCCCTCTCTCGATCTTCTGCATCACTCTCTTGAGCCTCTGCATCACCCTCTTGAGCCTCTGCATCCCTCTCCTAAACCTCGTCAACACTCTCTTCAGCCTCTTCATCACTCTCTTAAGCCTCTGCATCCCTCTCTTGATCATCTGCATCACTCTCGTAAGCCTCTGCATCACTCTCTTCAGCCTCTGCATCTATCTCTTAAGCCTCTGAATCCCTCTTTTGAGGCCTCTGCATCAGTCTTTCGAGCCTCTGCACCACTCTCTTGATCCTCTGCATCACTCTCTTGGGCGTCTGCATCACTCTCTTGGGCGTCTGCATCACTCTCCAGAGCCTCTGCATCACTCTTTTCAGCCTCTGGATCACTCTCTTAAGTCTCTGCTTCCCTCTGCTGATCCTCTGCATCACTCTCTTGAGCCTCTGCATCACTCTCTTCATCCTCTGCATCACTCCCTTGAGCCTCTACATCCCTCTCTTGAGCCTTTGCATCACTCTCTTAAGCCTCTGCATCCCTCTCTTGAAGCACTGCATCACTCTCAAGAGTCTCTGCATCCCTCTCTTGTGCCTCTGCATCCCTCACTTGAGCCTCTGCATCCCTCTCTTGAGCCTCAGCATCCCTCTCTTGGGCCTCTGCATCTCTCTCCTGAACCTCTGCATCCCTTTCTTGAACCTTTGCATCACTCTCTTGAGCCTCTGCATCCCTCTCTTAAGCCTCTGCAACACTCTCTTCAGCTTCTGCATCACTCTCTTAAGCCTCTGCATCACTTTTTTGAGCCACTGCATCACTTTCTTAAGCCTCTCAATCCCTTTCTTGAGCCACTGCATCACTCTCTTGAACTCTTGCATCCCTCTCATGAGCCTCTGCATCCCTCTCCTGAGCATTTGCATCACTCTATTAAGCTTTTGCATCCCTCTCTTATCCCTCTGCATCACTCTCTTAAGCCTCTGCATCACTCTCGTAAGCCTCTGAATCACTTTCTTGAGCCTCTGCATCCCTCTCTTGAACTCCTGCATCTCTCTCGTGAGCCTCTGCATCCCTCTCTTGAGCCTTTGCATCACTCTCTTAAGCCTCTGCATCCCTCTCTTGTGCCTCTGCATCCCTCACTTGAGGCTCTGCATCCCTCTCTTGAGCCTCTGCATCCCTCTCTTGAGCCCCTGCATCTCTCTCTCTTGAACATCTGCATCCCTCTCTTAAGCCTCTGCATCCTTCTCTTGAGCCTCTGCATCCCTCTCTTAAGCCTCTGCAACACTCTCTTCAGCCTCTGCATTACCCTCTTAAGCCTCTGCATCCCTCTCTTGAGCCTCTGCATCCCTCTCTTAAGCCTCTGCAACACTCTCTTCAGCCTCTGCATCACTCTCTCGAGCCTCTGCATCACTCTCTTGATCCTCTGCACCACTCTCTTGGGCGTCTGCATCACTCCCTTGGGCGTCTGCATCCCTCTCTTCATCCTCTGCATCACTCTCTTCAGCCTCTGCATCACTCTCTTAAGTCTCTGCTTCCCTCTCCTGATCATCTGCATCACTCTCTTGAGCCTCTGCATCACTCTCTTGATCCTCTGTATCACTCTCTTGAGCCTCTGCATCCCTCTTTTGAACTCTCGCATCCATCTAATGAGCCTCTACATCCCTCTCTTGAGCCTTTGCATCACTCTCTTAAGCCTCTGCATCCCTCTCTTGAGCCTCTGCATCACTCTCAAGAGCCTCTGCATCCCTCTCTTGTGCCTCTGCATCCCTCAATTGAGCCTCTGCATCCCTCTCTTGAGCCTCTGCATCCCTCACTTGGGCCTCTGTATCTCTCGCTTGAACCTCTGCATCCCTCTTTTAAGCCTTTGCATCACACTCTTATGCCTCTGCATCACTCTCTTAAGCCTCTGAATCACTCTCTTGAGCCTCTGCATCACTCTCTTAAGCATCTGCATCCCTTTTTTGAGCCTCTGCATCACTTTCTTAAGCCTGTGCATCCCTTTCATGAGCCTCTGCATCACTCTCTTGAACTCCTGCATCCCTCTCATGAGCCTCTGCATCCCTCTCTTGAGCCTTTGCATCACTCTCTTAAGCCTCTGCATCCCTCTCTTAAGCCTCTGCATCACTCTCTTAAGCCTCTGCATCACTCTCTTGAACTCCTGCATCCCTCTCATGAGCCTCTGCATCCCTCTCTTGAGCCTTTGCATCACTCTCTTAAGCCTCTGCATCCCTCTCCAGTGCCTCTGCATCCCTCACTTGAGGCTCTGCATCCCTCTCTTAAGCCTCAGCATCCCTCTCTTGAGCCTCTGCATCCCTCTCTTGACTCCCTGCATCTCTCTCTCTCTTGAGCCTCTGCATCCCTCTCTTAAGCCTCTGCAACACTCTCTTCAGCCTCTGCATTACTCTCTTAAGCCTCTGCATCCCTCTCTTGAGCCTCTGCATCCCTCTCTTAAGCCTCTGCAACACTCTCTTCAGCCTCTGCATCACTCTCTTGAGCCTCTGCATCACTCTCTTGAGCCTCTGCATCCCTCTCTTAAGCCTCTGCAACACTCTCTTCAGCCTCTGCATCACTCTCTTGAGCCTCTGCATCGCTCTCTTGAGCCTCTGCATCCCTCTCTTAAGCCTCTGCATCACTCTCTTAAACCTCTGCATCCCTCTCTTGATCCTCTGCATCCCTCTCTTGATCCTCTGCATCACTCTCTTGAGCATCTGCATCACCCTCTTGAGCCTCTGCATCCCTCTCCTAAACCTCCTCAACACTCTCTTCAGCCTCTGCATCACTCTCTTAAGCCTCTGCATCCCTCTCTTGATCATCTGCATCACTCCCGTAAGCCTCTGCATCACTCTCTTGAGCCTCTGCATAACTCTCTTGAGCATCTGCATCACTCGCTTGAGCCTCTGCATCCCTCTCTTGAGCCTCTGCAACACTCTCTTCAGCCTCTGCATCTTCCTCTTAAGCCTCTGAATCCCTCTTTTGATAGTCTGCACCACTCTCTTGGGCGTCTGCATCACTCTCTTGGGCGTCTGCATCACTCTCCAGAGCCTCTGCATCACTCTCTTCAGCCTCTGCATCACTCTCTTAAGTCTCTGCTTACCTCCCCTGATCCTCTGCATCACTCTCTTGAGCCTCTGCATCACTCTCAAATGCCTCTGCATCCCTCTCTTGTGCCTCTGCATCCCTCACTTGAGCCTCTGCATCCCTCTCTTGAGCCTCTGCATCCCTCTCTTGGGCCTCTGCATCTCTCTCTTGAACCTCTGCATCCCTCTTATAATAAAGCCTTTGCATCACTCTCTTAAGCCTCTGAATCACTTTCTTGAGCCTCTGCATCACTCTCTTGAGCCCCTGCATCCCTCTCGCAAGCCTCTGCATCACTCTCTTGAGCCTCTGCATCCCTCTCCAAAGCCTATGCCTCATTCTCTTAAGCCTCTGCATCACTCTCTTGAGCCTCTGCATCCCTCTCTTGAGCCTCTGCATCCCTCTTTTGAACTCTCGCATCCATCTAATGAGCCTCTACATCCCTCTCTTGAGCCTTTGCATCACTCTCGTAAGCCTCTGCATCCCTCTCTTGAGCCTCTGCATCACTCTCAAGAGCCTCTGCATCCCTCTCTTGTGCCTCTGCATCCCTCAATTGAGCCTCTGCATCCCTCTCTTGAGCCTCTGCATCCCTCTCTTGGGCCTCTGTATCTCTCTCTTGAACCTCTGCATCCCTCTTTTAAGCCTTTGCATCACACTCCTAAGCCTCTGCATCACTCTCTTAAGCCTCTGAATCACTCTCTTGAGCCTCTGCATCACTCTCTTAAGCATCAGCATCCCATTTTTGAGCCTCTGCATCACTTTCTTAAGCCTGTGCATCCCTCTCATGAGCCTCTGCATCCCTCTCCTGAGCCTTTGCATCACTCTCTTAACCCTCTGCATCCCTCTCATAAGCCTCTGCATCACTCTCTTAAGCCTCTGCATCACTCTCGTAAGCCTCTGAATCACTTTCTTGAGCCTCTGCATCCCTCTCTTGAACTCCTGCATCCCTCTCATGAGCCTCTGCATCCCTCTCTTGATCCTTTGCATCACTCTCTTAAGCCTCTGCATCCCTCTCCAGTGCCTCTGCATCCCTCACTTGAGGCTCTGCATCCCTCTCTTAAGCCTCAGCATCCCTCTCTTGAGCCTCTGCATCCCTCTCTTGACTTTCTGCATCTCTCTCTCATGAGCCTCTGCATCCCTCTCTTAAGCCTCTGCAACCCTCACTTGAGCCTCTGCATCCCTCTCTTAAGCCTCTGCAACACTCTCTTCAGCCTCTGCATTACTCTCTTAAGCCTCTGCATCCCTCTCTTGAGCCTCTGCATCCCTCTCTTAAGCCTCTGCAACACTCTCTTCAGCCTCTGCATCACTCTCTTGAGCCTCTGCATCACTCTCTTGAGCCTCTGCATCCCTCTCTTAAGCCTCTGCAACACTCTCTTCAGCCTCTGCATCACTCTCTTGAGCCTCTGCATCACTCTCTTGAGCCTCTGCATCCCTCTCTTAAGCCTCTGCATCACTCTCTTAAACATCTGCATCCCTCTCCTGTTCCTCTGCATCCCTCTCTTGATCCTCTGCATCACTCTCTTGAGCATCTGCATCACCCTCTTGAGCCTCTGCATCCCTCTCCTAAACCTCCTCAACACTCTCTTCAGCCTCTGCATCACTCTCTTAAGCCTCTGCATCCCTCTCTTGATCATCTGCATCACTCCCGTAAGCCTCTGCATCACTCTCTTGAGCCTCTGCATAACTCTCTTGAGCATCTGCATCACTCGCTTGTGCCTCTGCATCCCTCTCTTGAGCCTCTGCAACACTCTCTTCAGCCTCTGCATCACTCTCTTGAGCCTCTGCATCACTCTCTTGAGCCTCTGCAACACTTTCTTCAGCCTCTACATCACTCTCTTAAGCCTCTGAATCCCTGTCTTGAGGCGTCTGCATAAGTCTCTCGAGCCTCTGCATCACTCTCTTGAGCCTCTGCATCACTCTCTTAACCCTCTGCATCACTCTCGTAAGCCTCTGAATCACTCTCTTGAGCCTCTGTATCACTCTCCTGAGCCCCTGCATCCCTCTCTTGAGCCTCTGCATCACTCTCTTGAGCCTCTGCATCACCTTTTTAAGCCTCTGCATCCCTCTTTTGAGCCTCTGCATCACTTTCTTAAGCCTCTGCATCACTCTCTTAAGCCTCTGCATCACTCTCGTAAGCCTCTGAATCACTCTCTTCAGCCTCTGCATCCCTCTCTTGAGCCTCTGCATCACTCCCAAGAGCCTCTGCATCCCTCTCTTGTGCCTCTTCATCCCTCACTTGAGCCTCTGCATCCCTCTCTTGAACCTCTGCATCACTCTCTTGAACTTCTGCATCCCTCTCATGAGCCTCTGCATCCCTCACTTGAGCCTTTGCATCCCTCTCTTGAGCCTCTGCGTCACTCTCAAGAGCCTCTGCATCCCTCTCTTGTGCCTCTGCTTCCCTCACTCTAGCCTCTGCATCCCTCTCTTGAGCCCCTGAATCCCTCACTTGAGCCTCTGCATCCCTCTCTTGAGCCTCTGCATCCCTCTCCTAAGCCTCTGCATCACTCTCTTGAACTTCTGCATCCCTCTCATGAGCCTCTGCATCCCTCACTTGAGCCTTTGCATCACTCTCTCAAGCCTCTGCATCCCTCTCTTGAGCCTCTGCGTCACTCTGAAGAGCCTCTGCATCCCTCTCTTGTGCCTCTGCTTCCCTCACTCTAGCCTCTGCATCCCTCTCTTGATCCGCTGAATCCCTCACTTGAGCCTCTGCATCACCTTTTTAAGCCTCTGCATCCCTCTTTTGAGCCTCTGCATCACTTTCTTAAGCCTCTGCATCACTCTCTTAAGCCTCTGCATCCCTCTCCTAAGCCTCTGCATCACTCTCTTAAGCCTCTGCATCATTCTCGTAAGCCTCTGAATCACTCTCTTGAGCCTCTGCACCACTCTCTTGAGCCCCTGCATCCCTCTCTCAAGCCTCTGCATCACTCTCTTGAGCGTCTGCATCACCCTCTTAAGCCTCTGCATTACTCTCTTGAGCCTATGCATCCTTCTCCTAAGCCTCTGCATCACTCTCTTAAGCCTCTGCATCACTCTCATAAGCTTCTGAATCACTCTGTTGAGCCTCTGCATCACTTACTTTATCCTCTCTATCACTCTCTTGAGCCTCTCTATCACTCTCTTGAGCCTTTGCAACCCTCTCTTAAGCCTTTGCATCATTCTCTTCAGCCTCTGTATTCCTCTCTTAAGCCTCTGCATCACTCTCATGATCCTCTGCATCCCTCTCTTAAGCCTCTGCATCATTCTCTTTAGCCTCTGCATCCTTCTCTTAAGCCTTTGCATCATTCTCTTCAGCCTCTGTATTCCTCTCTTAAGCCTCTGCATCACTCTCATGATCCTCTGCATCCCTCTCTTAAGCCTCTGCATCATTCTCTTGAGACCTGCATCATTCTCTTCAGCCTCTGCATCATTCTCTTATGCCTCTACATCATTTTTTTCTTCCTCTGCATCACTCTTTTGAACCTCTGCATCACTCTCTTAAGCCTCTGCATCTCTCTCTTCAGCCTCTGCATCACTCTCTTGAGCCTCTGCATAACTCTTTTCAGTCTCTACATCCCTCTCTTGAGCCTCTGCATCCCTCTCTTAAGCCTCTGCATTACTCTCTTGATCCTTTGCATCACTCTCTTGAGCCTCTGCATCCCTCTCTTAAGCCTGAGCAACACTCTCTTCAGCCTCTGCATCACTCTCTTAAGCCTCTGCATCCCTCTCTTGAGCCTCTGCATCACTCGCTTGAACTCCTGCATCCCTCTCACGGGCCTCTGCATCCCTCTCCTGGGCCTTTGCATCACTCTCTTAAGCCTCTACATCCCTCTCTTGAGCCTCTGCATCCCTCTCTTTTGCCTCTGCATCCCTCACTTGAGCCTCTGCATCCCTCTCTTGAGCCTCTGCATCCCTCTCTTGAGCCTTTGCATCACTCTCTTAAGCCCCTGCATCCCTCTCTCAAGCCTCTGCATCACTCTCTTGAGCCTCTACATCACCCTCCTAAGCCTATACATCCCTCTCTTGAGCCTCTGCATCCCTCTCTTAAGCCTCTGCAACGCTCTCTTCAGCCTCTGCATTACTCTCTTGAGCTTTTACATCACTCTCTTGAGCCTCTGCATCCCTCTCTTAAGCCTCTGCAATACTCTCTTCAGCCTCTGCATCACTCTCTTAAGCCTCTGCATCCCTTTTTTGAGCCTCTGCGTCACTCTCAGGAGCCTCTGCATCCCTCTCTTGTGCCTCTGCATCCCGCACTTGAGCCTCTGCATCCATCTCTTGAGCCTCTGCATCCCTCTCTTGGGCCCTCTACATCCCTCTCTCTACATACCTCTGCAACATTCTCTTAAGCCTCTGAATCCCTCTCTTGAGGCCTCTGCATCACTCTCTCGAGCCTCTGCATCACTCTCTTGATCCTCTGCATCACTCGCTTGGGCGTCTGCATCACTCTCTTGGGCGTCTGCATCACTCTCCAGAGCCTCTGCATCACTCTCTTCAGCCTCTGCATCACTCTCTTAAGCCTCTGCTTCCCTTACTTGATCCTCTGCATCACTCTCTTTAGCCTCTGCATCACTCTCTTGGTTCTCTGCATCACTCTCTTGAGCCTCTGCATCCCTCTCTTGAGCCTCTGCTTCACTCTCAAGAGCCTCTGCATCCCTCTCTTGTGCGTCTGCATCCCTCACTTGAGCCTCTGCACCCCTCTCTTGAACCTCTGCATCCCTCTCTTGGGCCTCTGCATCCTTTTCTTGAACCTCTGCATCCCTCTTTTAAGCCTTTGCATCACTCACTTAAGCATCTGTATCACTCTCTTAAGCCTCTGCATTACTCTCTTGAGCCTCTGCATCCCTCTCCTAAGCCTCTGCCTCACTCTCTTAAGCCTCTGCATCACTCTCTTCAGCCTCTGCATCCCTCTCTTGAGCCTCTGCATCACTCCCTTCAGCCTCTTCATCCCTCTCTTGAGCCACTGCATCACTCTCTTGATTCTCTGCATCACTCTCGTAAGCCTCTGAATCACTCTCTCGAGCCTCTGCATCACTCTCTTGATCCTCTGCATCCCTCTCTTCAGCCTCTGCATCATTCTCTTGAGCCCCTGCATCATTCTCTTGAGACTCTGCATCCCTCTCATAAGCCTCTCCATCATTCTCTTGTATCTCTGCATCACTCTCTAGAACCTCTGCATCTTTCACTTAAGCCTTTGCATCTCTCTCTTCAGCCTCTGCATTACTCTCTTGAGCCTCTGCATCATTCTCTTGAGCCTCTGCATCCCTCTCTAGAGCCTCTACATCATTCTCTTGTGTCTTTGCATCACTCTCTAGAACCTCTGCATCTTTCTCTTAAGCCTTTGCATCTCTCTCTTCAGCCTCTGCATCACTCTCTTGAGCCTCTGCATCACTCTCTTGAGCCTCTACATCTGAAGCCTCTGTAACACCCTCTTCAGCCTCTGCATCACTCTCTTAAGCCTCTGCATCCCTCTCTTGAGCCTCTGCATCACTCTCTTAAGCCTCTGCATTCCTCTTTTAAGTCTCTGCATCACTCTCTTAAGCCTCTGCATCCCTTTTTTGAGCCTCTGCATCACTTTCTTTAGCCTCTGCATCCCTTTCTTGTGCCTCTGCATCACTCTCTTGAACTCCTGCATCCCTCTGATGAGCCTCTGCATCCCTCTCCTGAGCCTTTGCATCACTCTCTTAAGCCTCTGCATACCTCTCTTGAGCCTCTGCGTCACTCTCAAGAGCCTCTGCATCCTTCTCTTGTGCCTCTGCATACCTCACTTGAGCCTCTGCATCCCTCTCTTGAGCCCCTGCATCCCTCTCTTCAGCGTCTGCATCCCTCGCTTGAGCCTCTGCATCCCTCTCTTAAGCCTCTGCATCCCTCTTTTAACCCTCTGCATCATTCTCTTGAGCCTTTGCATCATTCTCTTGAGACTCTGCATCCCTCTCTTAAGCCTCTGCATCATTCTTTTCTGCCTCTGCATCACTCTCTTCAACCTCTGCATCACTCTCTTAAGCCTCTGCATCTCTCTCTTCAGCCTCTGCATCACTCTCTTGAGCCTCTGCATCACTCTCTTGAGTCTCTACATCCCTCCTTTGAGCCTCTGCATCCCTCTCTTAAGCCTCTGCATCACTCTCTTGAGCCTTTGCATAGCTCTCTTGAGCCTCTGCATCCCTCTCTTAAGCCTCTGCAACACTCTCTTCAGCCTTTGCATCACTCTCTTGAGCCTTTGCATCACTCTCTTGAGCCTCTGCATCCCTCTCTTAAGCCTCTGCAACACTCTCTTCAGCCTCTGCATCACTTTCATAAGCCTCTGCATCCCTTTTTTGAGCCTCTGCAACCCTTTCATGAGCCTCTGCATCACTCTCTTGAACTCCTGCATCCCTCTCATGGGCCTCTGCATCCCTCTCCTGAGCCTTTGCATCACTCTCTTAAGCCTCTGCATCCCTATCTTTAGCCTCTGCGTCACTCTCAAGAGCCTCTGCATCCCTCTCTTGTGCTTCTGCATCCCTCACTTGAGCCTCTGCATCCCTCTATTGAGCCTCTGCATCCCTCTCTTGGGCCTTTACATCCCTCTCTTGAGGCTCTGCATCCCTCTCTTAAGCCTCTGCATCACTCTCTTGAGCCTTTGCATAACTCTCTTGAGCCTCTGCATCCCTCTCTTAAGACTCTGCATCACTCTTTTGAGCCTTTGCATCACTCTCTTGAGCCCCTGCATTCCTCTCTTGGGTCTCTGCATCCCTCACTTGACCCTCTGGATCCCTCTCTTGAGCCCCTGCAGAGGCACAAGAGAATCATGTAGAGGCTTGAGAGAGGGATGCAGAGGCTCAAGAGAATGATTCAAGGGCTCAAGAGAGTGATGCAGAGGCTTAAGAGAGAGATGCAGAGGATCAAGAGAGTGATGCAGAGGCTTAAGAGAGGAATGCAGAGGCTGAAGAGAATGATGCAGAGGCTCAAGAGAGGGATGCAGAAGCTCAAGAGAGTGATGGGGAGGCTCAAGAGAGTGATGCAGAGGCTCAACAGAGTGATTCAGATGCCTACGAGAGTGATGCAGAGGCTTAAGAAAGTGATGCAGAGGCTTGAGAGAGGGTTGCAGAGGCTCAAGAGAGGGATGCAGAGGCTCAAGAGAGGGATGCAGAGGCTCAAGAGTGGGATTCAGAGGCTTTAGAGAGAAATGCAAAGGATCAAGTGAGGGAATCAGAGGCTCAAGAGAGAGATGCAGAGGCTCAAGTGAGGGATGAAGAGGCACAAGAGAGGGATGCAGAGGCTTTTGGCAGTGATGCAGAGGCTCAAGAGAGGGATGCAGAGGCTCAGGAGAGTGATTCAGAGGCTTACGAGAGTGATGCAAAGGCTTAAGAGAGTGATGCAGAGGCTTAAGAAAGTGATGCAGAGGCTCAAAAGAGGGATGCAGAGGCTTAAAAGGGTGATGAAGAAGCTCAAGATAGTGATGCAGAGGCTCAAGAGAGGGATGCAGAGGCTCAAGAGAGTGATGCTGAGGCTTAAGAGAGTGATTCAGAGGCTTACAAGAGTGATGCAGAGGCTTAAGAGAGTGATGCAGAGGCTCAAGAGAGTGATGCAGAGGATCAAGAGAGGAAGATAGCAGAGGCTTAAGAGAGTGATGATGAGGTTGAAGAGAGTGATGCAGAGGCTCTAGATAATGATGCAGAGGCTCAACAGAGTGATTCAGATGCTTACGAGAGTGATGCAGAGGATTAAGAGAGTGATGCAGAGGCTTAAGAGAGGGATGCAGAGGCTCAAGAGAGGGATGCAGAGGCTCAGGAGAGGGATGCAGAGGCTCATGTGAGGGAAATAGAGGCTCAAGAGAGGGATAAAGAGACTGAAGAGAGTGTTGCTGAGGCTCAAGAGAGGGATACAGAGGCCAAAGAGAGTGATGCAGAGGCTTAAGAGAGTGAGGCAGAGGTTTATGAGAGGGATGCAGAGGCTCAAGATAGTAATGCAGAGGCTTAAGAGGGTGATGCAGGGGCTCAAGAGAGTGATGCAGAGGCTTGAGAGAGGGATGCAGGGGCTCAGGAGAGTGATGCAGAGGCTCAAGAGAATGATTCAGAGGCTTAAGAGAATGATGTAGAGGCTTAAGAGGGTGTTGCAGAGGCTTAAGAGAGGGATGCAGAGGCTCAAGAGAGGGATGCAGAGGCCCAAGAGAGGGATGCAGAGGCTCAAGAAAGGGATGCAGAGGCTCAAGTGAGGGAAGCAGTGGCACAAGAGAGGGATGCAGAGGCTCTTGAGAGTGATGCAGAGGCTCAAGAGAAGGATGCACTGCCTTAACAGAGTGATGCAAAGGCTCAAGAAAGGGATGCAGAGGCTCATGAGAGGGAGGCAGGAGTTCAAGAGAGGGATGCAGATGCTCAAGAGAGGGATTCAGAGGCTTATGAGAGCGATGCAGAGGCTTAAGAGAGTGATGCAGAGGCTTAAGAGAGGGATGCAGAGGCTCATGTGAGGGATACAGAGGAACATGAGAGGGATGCAGAGGCTCTTGAGAGTGACGCAGAGGCTCAAGAGAGGGATGCAGAGGCTTAAGAGAGTGATGCAAAGGCTCAGGATAGGGATGCAGAGGCCCATGAGAGGGATGCAGGAGTTCAAGAGAGTAATGCAGAGGCCCATGAGAGGGATGCGGAGACTTAAGAAAATGATGCAGAGGCTGAAGAGAGTGTTGCAGAGGCCTAAGAGAGTGATGCAGAGGCTCAAAGGAGTGATGCAAAGGCTCAAGAGAGTGATGCAGAGGCTGAAGAGAGTGTTGCAGAGGCTTAAGAGAGGGATGCAGAGGCTCAAGAGAGTGATGCAAAGGCTCAAAAGAGTGATGCAGAGGCTTAAGAGAGGGATGCAGAAGCTCAAGAGAGGGATGCTGAGGCTTAAGAGAGTGATGCAGAGGCTGAAAAGAGTGTTTAGAGGCTTAAGAGAGGGATGCAGAGGCTTAAGAGAGTGATGCAAAGGCTCAAGCGAGTGATGCAGAGGCTCAAGACAGTGATGCAGAGGCTTAAGAGAAGGATGCAGAGGCTCAAGAGAGGGATGTAGAGGCTCAAGAGAGTGATTCAGAGGCTTACGTGAGTGATGCAGAGGCCTAAAAGAGGGATTCAGAGGCTCAAGAGAGTGATTCAGAGGCTCAAGAGAAGGATGCAGAGGCTCAAGAGAGAGATTCAGAGGCTTATGAGAGTGATGCAGAGGCTTAAGAGAGTGATGCAGAGGCTTAAGAGAGTAATGCAGAGGCTTACGAGAGTGATGAAGAGGCTTAAGAGAGTAATGCAGAGGCTTACGAGAGTGATGCAGAGGCTTAGGAGAGTGGTGCAGAGGCTCAGGAGAGGGATGCAGAGGCTCAAGAGAGGGATGAACAGGCTCAAGAGAGGGATGCAGAGGCTCAAGAGAATGATGTAGAGGCTTAAGAGAGGGATGCAGAGGCTCAAGAGAATGATGCAGAGGCTCAAGAGAGTGATGCAGAGGATCAAGAGAATGATGCAGAGGCTCAAGAGAGTGATGCTGGGGCTCAAGAGAATGATGTAGAGGCTTAAGAGAAGGATGTAGAGGCTCAAGAGATTGATGCAGAGGCTCAAGAGAGTGATGCAGAGGATCAAAAGAGGGATGCAGAGGCTTAAGAGAGGGATGCAGAGGCTCAACAGAGGGATGCAGAGGCTCAAGAGAGTGATTCAGAGGCTTACGAGAGTGATGCAGAGGCTTAAGAGAGTGTTGTAGAGGCATAAGAGAGTGATGCATAGGCTTAAGAGAGGGATGCAGAGGCTCAAGAGAGGGATGCAGAGGCTCAAGAGTGGGATGCAGAGGCTCAAGAGAGGGATGCAGAGGCTCATGAGAGGGATGCAAAAGTTCAAGAGAGTGATGCAGAGGCTCAAGAGAGTGATTCAGAGGCTTACGAGAGTGATACAGATGCTTAAGAGAGTGATGCAGAGGTTTAAGAGGGTGATGCAGATGCTCAAGAGAGTGATGCAGAGGCTTAAGAGGGTGATGCAGAGGCTCAAGAGAGTGATGCAGAGGCTCAAGAGAGGGATGCAGAGGCTCAAGAGAGTGATGCTGAGAATCCAGAGAGGGAAAGCAGAGGCTTAAGAGAATGATGAAGAAGCTGAAGAGAGTGATGCAGAGGCTTAAGAGAGTGATGCAGAGGCTCATGAGAGTGATGCAGAGGATCAAGAGAGTGATGCAGAGGCTCGAGAGAGTGATCCAGAGGCTCAAGAGAGGATTCAGAGGCTTAAGAGAATGTTGCAGAGGATGAAGAGAGTGATGCAGAGGCTTAAGAGAGTGATGCAGAGGCTCAAGTGAGGGATGCAGAGGCTCAAGAGAGTGATTCAAAGGCTTTAGAGAGTGATGCAGAGGCTTAAGAGAGTGAGGCGGAGGCTTAACAGAGGGATGCAGAGGCTCAAGAGAGTGATGCAGAGGCTTAAGAGGGTGATGCAGAGGCTCAAGAGAGTGATGCAGAGGCTCAAGAGAGGGATGCAGAGGCTCAAAAGAGTGATGTAGACGATCAAGAGAGTGATGTAGAGGCTCAAGAGAGTGATGCAGAGAATCAAGAGAGGGAAGCAGAGGCTTGATAGAGTGATGCAGAGGATGAAGAGAGTGATGCAGAGGCTTTAGAGAGTGATGCAGAGGCTTAAGAGAGTGATGCGGAGGCTTACGAGAGGGATCCAGAGGCTCAACAGAGGGATGCAGAGACTAAAGACAGTGGTTCAGAGGCATACGAGAGTGATGCAGATGCTTAAAAGACTGATGCAGAGGCATAAGAGAGTGATGCATAGGCTTAAGAGAGGGATGCAGAGGCTCAAGAGAGGGATGCAGAGGCTCAAGAGTGGGATGCAGAGGCTCAAGAGAGGGATGCAGAGGCTCATGGGAGGGATGCAGTAGTTCAAGAATGTGATGCAGAGGCTCAAGAGAGTGATTCAGAGGTTTACGAGAGTGATGCAGAGGCTTAAGAGAGTGATGCAGAGGCTTAAGAGAGTGAGGCAGAGGCTTAGGAGAGAGATGCAGAGGCTCAAGAGAGTGATGCAGAGGCTTAAGAGGGTGATACAGAGGCTCAAGAGAGTGATGCAGAGGCTCAAGAGAGGGATACAGAGGCTCAAGAGAGTGATGCTGAGGATCCAGAGAGGGAAAGCCGAGGCTTAAGAGAATGATGCAGAAGCTGAAGAGAGTGATGCAGAGGCTTAAGAGAGTGATGCAGAGGCTCATGAGAGTGATGCAGAGGAACAAGAGAGTGATGCAGAGGCTCGAGAGAGTGATGCAGAGGCTCAAGAGAGGGATTCAGAGGCTAGAGAGAGTGATGCAGAGGCCTCAAGAGAGTGATGCAGAGGCTGAAGAGAGTGCTGCAGAGGCGCAAAAGAGTGATGCAGAGGCTCAAGAAAGTGTTGCAGAGCATCAAAGGAGGGATGCAGAGGCTTAACAGAGTGATGCAGAGGCTGAAGAGAGTGTTGCAGATGCTTAAGAAAGGGATGCAGAGGCTCAAGAGAGTCATGCAAAGGCTCAAGAGAGTGATGCAGAGGCTCAAGACAGGGGATGCAGAGGCTTAAGAGAGGGATGCAGAGACTCAAAAGAGTGATGCAGAGGCTCCAGAAAGGGATGCAGAGGCTTAAGAGAGTGATGCAAAGGCTCAAGAGAGGGATGCAGAGGCTCATGAGAGGGATGCAGAGGCTCAAGTAAGGGATGGAGAGGCTTAGGAGAATGATGCAGAGGCTCAAGAGAGGGATGCATAGGCTCAAGCGAGTGATGCAGAGGCTCAGGAGAGTGATGCAGGGGTTCAAGAGAGTGATGCAGAGGCTTAAGAGAGTGATTGAGAGGCTCAAGAGAGTGATGCAGAGGCTCAAGAGAGTGATGCAGAGGCTAAAGAGAGTGATGCAGAGGCTTAAGAGAGTGATGCAGAGGCTAAATAGAGGGATGCAGAGGCTCAAGAGAGTGATTCAGAGGCTCAAGAGAGTGATGCAGAGGCTTAGGAGAATGATGCAGAGAGGCTCAACAGAGGGATGCAGAGGCTGAAGAGAGTGATGCAGAGGCTTAATTGAGTGATGCAGAGGCTTAAGAGAGGGATGCAGAGGCTCAAGAGAGTGATGCAGAGGTTCAAGAGAGTGATGCAGAGGCTGAAGAGAGAGATGGAGTGGCTTAAGACAGTGATGAAGAGGCTCAAGAGAGTGATGCAGAGGCTCAAGAGAATGATGTAGAGGCTTAAGAGAGGGATGCAGAGGCTCAAGAGAATGATGCAGAGGCTCAAGAGAGTGATGCAGAGGATGAAGAGAGAGATGCAGAGGCTTAAGAGAGTGATGCAGAGACTCAGGAGAGGGATGCAGAGGCTCAAGAGAGTGATGCAGAGGCCTAAGAGAGGGATGCAGAGGCTCAAAAAACTGATGCAGAGGCTCAAGAGAGTGATGCAGAGGCTTAGGAGAATGATGCAGAGGCTCAAGAGAGATATGCAGAGGCTGAAGATAGTGATGCAGAGGCTTAAGTGAGTGATGTAGAAGCTTAAGAGATGGATGCAGAGGCTCAAGAGAGTGATGCAGAGGCTGACGAGAGAGATGCAGAGGCTTAAGAGAGTGATGCAGAGGCTCAAGAGAGTGATGCAGAGGCTCAAGAGAATGATGTAGAGGCTTAAGAGAGGGATGCAGAGGCTCAAGAGAATGATGCAGAGGCTCAAGAGAGTGATGCAGAGGATGAAGAGAGGGATGCAGAGGCTTAAGAGAGTGATGCAGAGGCTGAAGAGAGTATTGCAGAGGCTTAAGAGAGGGATGCAGAGGCACAAGAGAGTGATGCAAAGGCTCAAGAGAGTGATGCAGAGGCTCACGACAGGGGATGCAGAGGCTTAAGAGTGGGATGCAGAGACTCAAAGAGTGATTCAGAGGCTCAAGAAAGGGATGCAGAGGCTTAAGAGAGTGATGCAAAGGCTCAAGAGAGGGATGCAGAGGCTCATGAGAGGGAAGCAGAGGGTAAAGTGAGGGATGGAGTGGCTTAGGAGAATGATGCAGAGGCTCAAGAGAGGGATGCAGAGGCTCAAGAGAGTGATGCAGAGGCTCAAGAGAGTGATGCAGGTGCTCAGGAGAGTGATGCAGAGGATTAAGAGAGTGATGGAGAGGCTCAAGAGGGTGATGCAGAGGCTCAAGAGAGGGATGAAGAGGGTAAAGAGAGTGATGCAGAGGCTTAAGAGAAGGATGCAGAGGCTTGAGAGACGGATGCAGAGGCTCAAGAGAGGGATGCAGAGGTTCAAAAAAGGGATGCAGAGGCTCAAGAGAGGGAAGCAGGGGCCCAAGGGAGTGATGCAGAGGCACAAGAGATGGATTCAGAGACTCAGGAGAGGGATGCAGAGGCTTAAGAGAGTGATGCAGAGGCTGAAGAGAGTGTTGCAGAGGCTCAAGAGAGTGATGCAGAGGCTTACGAGAGTGATGCAGAGGCTGAAGAGAGGGATGTAGAGGCTCAAGAGAGTGATGCAGAAGCTCAATAGAGTGATGCAGAGGCTTAAGAGAGTGGTGCAGAGTCTTAATAGAGGGGATGCAGAGGCTCAAGAGAGTGATGCAGAGGCTGAAGAGAGTGATGCAGAGGCTTAAGAGAGGGATGCAGAGGTTCTAAAGAGCGATGCAGAGGCTCAAGAGAGGGATGCAGGGGCTCAAGAGAGGGATGCAGAGGCTCAAGAGAGGGATGCAGAGGCTCTTGAGAGTGATGCAGATGCTCAAGAGAGGAATGCAGAGGCTTAAGAGAGTGTTGCAAAGGCTCAAGAGAGGGATGCAGAGGCTCATGAGAGGGATGCAGGAGTTCAGGAGAGGGATGCAGAGGCTCAAGAGAGTGATGCAGAGACTTAAGAGAGGGATGCAGAGGCTCAAGAGAGTGATGCAGAGGCTTATGAGAGGAATGCAGAGGCTGAAGAGAATGATGCAGAGGCTTGAGATTGGGATGCAGAGGCTGAAGAGACTGATACAGAGGCTTGAGAGAGGGATTCAGAGGCTGAAGAGAGTCATTCAGAGGCTGAAGAGAATGATGCAGAGGCGTAAAAGAGTGATGCAGAGGCTCAGGAGAGTGATGCAGAGGCTTAAGAGAGTGATGCAGAGGCTGAAGAGAATGATGCAGAGATTTAAGAGAGTGATGCAGAGGCTGAATTTTGGAGCCAAATGCTGGCTGTCTGCACGTATTCGCAGTTTGAAATTACGACTTTTTATACTGAAAAAATGCCTATAACTGAGAGCGGCGATGGATCACATTTTGCCCAAACACTCCCTGCTTTTTTCAAAATATCTTATACATAACAAATTCGACCCTTGAGCCTAATTTTGGAGCCAAATTCTGGCTCTCTGCACGTATTCGCAGTTTGAAATTACGACTTTTTATACTGAAAATATGCCAATTACTGAAAGCAGCGATGGGTCACATTTTGCCCAATCCCCCCTGCCGTTTTCAAAATATCCCAAACATCCTAAATTCGATCCTTGAGCCATATTTTGGGGCCGAATTCTGGCTATCTGCACGTATTCGCAGTTTGAAATTACGCCTATTTATACCGAAAATATGCCAATTACTGAAAGCGGCGATGGATCACATTCTGGCCAAACCCTCCCTGCAGTTTTCAAAACATCCCAAACATCCCAAATTCGACGCTTGAGCTATATTTTTTAGCCAAATTCTGGCTCTCTGCACGTATTCGCAGTTTGAAATTACGAATCTTTATACAAAAAATATGCTAATTACTGAGAGCGGCGATGGTACACATTTTGCCCAAACCCTCCCTGCAGTTTTCAAAATATACCAAACATCCAAAATTCGACACTTGAGTCATATTTTAGAGCCAAATTCTGGCTCTCTGAACGTATTCGCAGTTTGAAATTACGACTTTTTATACCGAAAATATGACAATTACTGAAAGCGGCGATTGATCACATTTTGCCCAAACCCTTCCTGCAGTTTTCAAAATATCTCAAATATCCTAAATTCCACGCTTGAGCAATATTTTGGAGCCAAATTCTGGCTTTCTGCACGTATTCGTAGTTTGAAATTATTTCATTTTATACCGAAAATATGCCAATTTCTGAAAGCAGCGATGGGTCACATTTTGCCCAAACCCCCCTGCAGTTTGCAAAATATCTCAAACATCCCAAATTCGATCCTTAAGCCATATTTTGGAGCCAAATTCTGGATTTCTGCATGTATTCGTAGTTTGAAATTACGACTTTTTATACTTTTTTTTTTTTTTTTTTTTTGAGATGTATACAAGAGTTGTTACATTCTTGTACAGCCACTAGTACGCGTAGCGTTTCGGGCAGGTCCCTGGAATACGATCCCCTGCCGCAAAGAATCGTTTTTTCATCCAAGTACACATTTTACTGTTGCGTTAAACAGAGGCTACAGTTAAGGAATTGCGCCCAGTAAATCCTCCCCGGCCAGGATACGAACCCATGAAATAGCGCTAGCGGAACGCCAGGCGAGTGTCTTACCACTACACCACGGAGACTGTAAATCCAAAATCCATATACAAAAAATATGCTAATTACTGAGAGCGGCGATGGATCACATTTTGCCCAAACCCTCACTGCAGTTTTAAAAATATCCCAAACATCCCAAATTCGACACTTAAGAATTATTTTGGAGCCAAATTCTGGCTCTCTGCACGTATTCGCAGTTTGAAATTACGAATCTTTATACAAAAAATATGCTAATTACTGAGAGCGGCGATGGTACACATTTTGCCCAAACCCTCCCTGCAGTTTTCAAAATATACCAAACATCCAAAATTCGACACTTGAGTCATATTTTAGAGCCAAATTCTGGCTCTCTGAACGTATTCGCAGTTTGAAATTACGACTTTTTATACCGAAAATATGACAATTACTGAAAGCGGCGATTGATCACATTTTGCCCAAACCCTTCCTGCAGTTTTCAAAATATCTCAAACATCCTAAATTCCACGCTTGAGCAATATTTTGGAGCCAAATTCTGGCTTTCTGCACGTATTCGTAGTTTGAAATTATTTCATTTTATACCGAAAATATGCCAATTACTGAAAGCAGCGATGGGTCACATTTTGCCCAAACCCCCCTGCAGTTTGCAAAATATCTCAAACATCCCAAATTCGATCCTTAAGCCATATTTTGGAGCCAAATTCTGGATTTCTGCATGTATTCGTAGTTTGAAATTACGACTTTTTATACTTTTTTTTTTTTTTTTTTTTGAGATGTATACAAGAGTTGTTACATTCTTGTACAGCCACTAGTACGCGTAGCGTTTCGGGCAGGTCCCTGGAATACGATCCCCTGCCGCAAAGAATCGTTTTTTCATCCAAGTACACATTTTACTGTTGCGTTAAACAGAGGCTACAGTTAAGGAATTGCGCCCAGTAAATCCTCCCCGGCCAGGATACGAACCCATGAAATAGCGCTAGCGGAACGCCAGGCGAGTGTCTTACCACTACACCACGGAGACTGTAAATCCAAAATCCATATACAAAAAATATGCTAATTACTGAGAGCGGCGATGGATCACATTTTGCCCAAACCCTCACTGCAGTTTTAAAAATATCCCAAACATCCCAAATTCGACACTTAAGAATTATTTTGGAGCCAAATTCTGGCTCTCTGCACGTATTCGCAGTTTGAAATTACGACTTTTTATACTGAAAATATGCCAATTACTGAAAGCAGCGATGGGTCACATTTTGCCCAAACCCTCCCTGCAGTTTTCAAAATATCCTCAACATCCCAAAATCGACCCTTGAGCCATATTTTTGAGCCAAATTCTGGCTCTCTGCACGTATTCGCAGTTTGAAATTACGATTTTTATACCGAAAATATGCCAATTACTGAAAGCGGCGATGGATCACATTTTGCCCAAACCCTCCCTGCAGTTTTCAAAATATCCCAAACATCCCAAATTCGACGCTTGAGCTATATTTTGGAGCTAAATTCTGGCTGTCTGCACGTATTCGCAGATTGAAATTACGACTTTTTATATCAAAAATATGCCAATTACTGAGAGCAGCGAAAGGTCACATTTTGCCCAAACCCCCCTTGCAGTTTTCAAAATATCCCAAACATCCCAAATTCGACACTTGAGCCATATTTTGGAGCCAAATTCTGGCTCTCTGCACGTATTCGCAGTTTGAAATTACGACTTTTTATACCGAAAATATGCCAATTACTGAAAGTGGCGATGGATCACATTTTGCCCAAACACTCCCTGCTTTTTTCAAAATATCCTATACATAACAAATTCGACCCTTGAGCCTAATTTTGGAGCCCAATTCTGGCTCTCTCCACGTATTCGCAGTTTGAAATTACGACTTTTTATACTGAAAATATGCCAATTACTGAAAGCAGCGATGGGTCACATTTTGCCCAAACCCCCTTGCCGTTTTCAAAATATCCCAAACATCCTAAATTCGATCCTTGAGCCATATTTTGGGGCCGAATTCTGGCTATCTGCACGTATTCGCAGTTTGAAATTACGCCTATTTATACCGAAAATATGCCAATTACTGAAAGCGGCGATGGATCACATTCTGGCCAAACCCTCCCTGCAGTTTTCAAAATATCCCAAACATCCCAAATTCGACGCTTGAGCTATATTTTTTAGCCAAATTCTGGCTCCCTGCATGTATTCGCAGTTTGAAATTACGAATCTTTATACAAAAAATATGCTAATTACTGAGAGCGGCGATGGTACACATTTTGCCCAAACCCTCCCTGCAGTTTTCAAAATATACCAAACATCCAAAATTCGACACTTGAGTCATATTTTAGAGCCAAATTCTGGCTCTCTGAACGTATTCGCAGTTTGAAATTACGACTTTTTATACCGAAAATATGACAATTACTGAAAGCGGCGATTGATCACATTTTGCCCAAACCCTTCCTGCAGTTTTCAAAATATCTCAAACATCCTAAATTCCACGCTTGAGCAATATTTTGGAGCCAAATTCTGGCTTTCTGCACGTATTCGTAGTTTGAAATTATTTCATTTTATACCGAAAATATGCCAATTACTGAAAGCAGCGATGGGTCACATTTTGCCCAAACCCCCCTTCAGTTTGCAAAATATCTCAAACATCCCAAATTCGATCCTTAAGCCATATTTTGGAGCCAAATTCTGGATTTCTGCATGTATTCGCAGTTTGAAATTACGACTTTTTATACTTTTTTTTTTTTTTTGAGATGTATACAAGAGTTGTTACATTCTTGTACAGCCACTAGTACGCGTAGCGTTTCGGGCAGGTCCCTGGAATACGATCCCCTGCCGCAATGAATCGTTTTTTCATCCAAGTACACATTTTACTGTTGCGTTAAACAGAGGCTACAGTTAAGGAATTGCGCCCAGTAAATCCTCCCCGGCCAGGATACGAACCCATGAAATAGCGCTAGCGGAACGCCAGGCGAGTGTCTTACCACTACACCACGGAGACTGTAAATCCAAAATCCATATACAAAAAATATGCTAATTACTGAGAGCGGCGATGGATCACATTTTGCCCAAACCCTCACTGCAGTTTTCAAAATATCCCAAACATCCCAAATTCGACACTTAAGAATTATTTTGGAGCCAAATTCTGGCTCTCTGCACGTATTCGCAGTTTGAAATTACGACTTTTTATACTGAAAATATGCCAATTACTGAAAGCAGCGATGGGTCACATTTTGCCCAAACCCTCCCTGCAGTTTTCAAAATATCCTCAACATCCCAAAATCGACCCTTGAGCCATATTTTTGAGCCAAATTCTGGCTCTCTGCACGTATTCGCAGTTTGAAATTACGATTTTGTATACCGAAAATATGCCAATTACTGAAAGCGGCGATGGATCACATTTTGGCCAAACCCTCCCTGCAGTTTTCAAAATATCCCAAACATCCCAAATTCGACGCTTGAGCTATATTTTGGAGCTAAATTCTTGCTGTCTGCACGTATTCGCAGATTGAAATTACGACTTTTTATATCGAAAATATGCCAATTACTGAGAGCAGCGAAAGGTCACATTTTGCCCAAACCCCCCTTACAGTTTTCAAAATATCCCAAACATCCCAAATTCGACCCTTGAGCTATATTTTGGAGCCAAATTCTGGCTCTCTGCACGTATTCCCAGTTTTAAATTGACGACTTTTTATACCAAAAATATGCCAATCACTCAAAGCAGCGATGGGTCATATTTTGCCCAAACTCCCCTGCAGTTTTCAAAATATCCCAAACATTCCAAATTCGATCCTTGAGCTATATTTTGGAGCTAAATTCTGGCTCTCTGCACGTATTCGCAGTTTAAAATTGCGACTTTTTGTACCGAAAATATGCTAATTACTTAGAGCGGCGATGGATCACATTTTGCCCAAACCCTCCCATTTTGCCCAAACCCTAAATCACATATAGGAAAAGGGGATGATAAACGTCAAAATATTGCTATATTCGATGATTTTTAGTACGAAACAAAATGCAAGAAAACATGCTTAAAATGCAATATTAAGCGAAATTCTGATATTTAAAGGCCAATTCACATATCGTGATGCTACATGAAATAGTATCGAAATATTGGTAAAAACTAATATATTCACGTGAAGTCACACTACATAAAAAACGTGAACCAAATCGCTCTATTACCATATTTGAGGATTTTAACTTATTTAGATCCTAGAAAAGACATATAAAAATGTTGTTTCCAATACAAATGATAAAAATCAATGTGTTTTCATTAGAATTAACTAAGATGTTCCTGATTTTCCGTTTATATTACCGATGGAAGATGTACACGTAAAACCGCTCTAATCCGGCTGAAATGTCGATATATGCAATAAAAACAGAACTTCACGTTTTTTTAATATCTTACTCAGTTTTTTAACGAGAAACAAATAGTTGATTGAAAATGAAGTATTTAATGTTAATTTCTAATCAATTATGTGTTTGCATCATTTTTATCGTATATATATTGAATTAATAACAATAAACTGAAAATTCACAAAAACGTGGAAAACCGGCAAAATATTGCCTAATTCGATGATATTTTGTTTAAATCACATAAAGGAAAAGAGGATGATAAACGTCAAAATATTGCTAAATTCAATGATTTTTAGTACAAAACAAAAAGCAAGAAAACTTGCTTAAAAATGCAATATTATGCGAAATTCTAAGACTTAAGGCCAAATCACATATCGTGAGAAAACATGAAGAATTATCGAAATATTGGTAAAACGAATATATTTACGTACAATCACACAACATGAAAAACGTGAAAAAAATCGCTAAATTACCAAATTTGAGGATTTTAACTTCAAATCATGAAGCGAGGTTTCGTATTATTTAGATCCTAGAAAAGACATATAAAGATGTTGTTTCCAATACAAATGATAAAAATCAATGTGTTTTCATTACCTCACATGAGGTAATCACATTACCTCACTTGAGGTAATTACCTCACTTTCATCCCTCACTTGAGCCTCCTCTGCATCCCTCTCTTGAGCCTCTGCATCACTCTCCTGAACTCCTGCATCCCTCTCATGAGCCTCTACATCCCTCACTTGAGCCTTTGCATCACTCTCTTAAGCCTCTGCATCCCTCTCTTGAGCCTCTGCGTCACTCTCAAGAGCCTCTGCATCCCTCTTTTGTGCCTCTGCTTCCCTCACTTGAGCCTCTGCATCCCTCTCTTGAGCCCCTGCATCCCTCTCTTGAGCCTCTGCATCCCTCTCTTGAGCCTCTGCATCCCTCTCTTAAGCCTCTGCATCACTCTCTTAAGCCTCTGCATCGCTCTCGTATGCCTCTGAATCACTCTGTTGAGCCTCTGCGGCACTCTCTTGAGCCTCTCCATCACTCTCTTGAGCCTCTGCATCCCTCTCTTAAGCCTCTGCATCATTGTCTTCAGCCTCTGCATCCCTCTCTTACGCCTCTGCATCATTCTCTTCAGCCTCTGAATTCCTCTCTTAAGCCTCTGCACCACTCTCTTCAGCCTCTGCATCACTCTCTTGAGCCTCTGCATCACTCTCTTGACCCTCTGCATCCCTCTCTTAAGCCTCTGCAACACTCTCTTCAACATCTGCATCACTCTCTTAAGCCTTTGAATCCCTCTCTTGTGGCCTCTGCACAACTCCCTCGAGCCTCTGCATCACTCTCTTGAGCCCCTGCATCACTCTCTTAAACCTCTGCATCCCTCTCCTGATCCTCTACATCACTCTCTTGAGCCTCTGCATCACCCTCTTGAGCCTCTGCATCCCTCTCCTAAACCTCCTCAACACTCTCTTCAGCCTCTGCATCACTCTCTTAAGCCTCTGCATCCCTCTCTTGATCATCTGCATCACTCTCGTAAGCCTCTGCATCACTCTCTTGAGCCTCTGCATCCCTCTCCTAAACCTCCTCAACTCTCTCTTCAGCCTCTGCATCTCTCTCTTAAGCCTCTGAATCCCTCTCTTGAGGCCTCTGCATCAGTCTTTCGAGCCTCTGCATCACTTTCTTGATCCTCTGCATCACTCTCTTGGCTGTCTGCATCACTCTCTTGGGCGTCTGCATCACTCTCCAGAGCCTCTGCATCACTCTCTTCAGCCTCTGCATCACTCTCTTAAGTCTCTGCTTCCCTCTCCTGATCCTCTGCATCACTCTCTTGAGCTTTTGCATCACTCTCTTGATCCTCTGCATCACTCCCTTGAGCCTCTGCATCCCTCTCCTGAACTCTTGCATCCATCTAATGAGCCTCTACATCCCTCTCTTGAGCCTTTGCATCACTCTCTTTAGCCTCTACATCCCTCTCTTGAGCCTCTGCATCACTCTCAGGAGCCTCTGCATCCCCTCTCTTGTGCCTATGCATCTCTCACTTGAGCCTTTGCATCCCTCTCTTGAGCCTCTGCATCCCTCTCTTGTGCCTCTGCATCTCTCTCTTGAACCTCTGCATCCCTCTCTTGAGCTTTTGCATCACTCTCTTGAGCCTCTGCATCCCTCTCTTAAGCCTTTGCAACACTCTCTTCAGCCTCTGCATCACTCTCTTAAGCCTCTGCATCACTTTTTTGAGCCTCTGCATCACTTTCTTAAGCCTCTGCATCCCTTTCTTGAGCCTCTGCATCACTCTCTTGACTTCCTGCATCCCTCTCATGAGCCTCTGCATCCCTCTCCTGAGCCTTTGCATCACTCTCTTAAGCCTCTGCATCCCTCTCTTAATCCTCTGCATCACTCTCTTAAGCCTCTGCATCACTCTCGTAAGCCTATGAATCACTTTCTTGAGCCTCTGCTTCCCTCTCTTGAACTCCTACATCTCTCTCATGAGCCTCTGCATCCCTCTCTTGAGCCTTTGCATCACTCTCTTAAGCGTCTGCATCCCTCTCTTGTGCCTCTCCATCCCTCACTTGAGGCTCTGCATCCCTCTCTTGAGCCTCTGCATCCCTCTCTTGAGCCTCTGCATCCCTCTCTTGGGCCTCTACATCCCTCTGTTGAGCCTCTGCATCCCTCTCTTGAGCCCCTGCATCTCTCTCTCTTGAGCCTCTGCATCCCTCTCTTAAGCATCTGCATCCCTCTCTTGAGCCTCTGCATCCCTTTCTTAAGCCTCTGCAACACTCTCTTCAGCCTCTGCATCACTCTCTTGAGCCTCTGCATCACTCTCTTGAGCCTCTGCATCCCTCTCTTAAGCCACTGCAACACTCTCTTCAACCTCTGCATCACTCTCTTAAGCCTTTGAATCCCTCTCTTGAGGCCTCTGCATAACTCTCTCGAGCACCTGCATCACTCTCTTGAGCCCCTGCATCACTCTCTTAAACCTCTGCATCCCTCTCTTGATCCTCTGCATCACTCTCTTGAGCCTCTGCATCACCCTCTTGAGCCTCTGCATCCCTCTCCTAAACCTCTTCAACACTCTCTTCAGCCTCTGCATCACTTTCTTAAGCCTCTGCATCCCTCTCTTGATCATCTGCATCACTCCCGTAAGCCTCTGCATCACTCTCTTGAGCCACAGCATAACTCTCTTGAGCATCTGCATCACTCTCTTGAGCCTCTGCATCCCTCTCTTGAGCCTCTGCAACACTCTCTTCAGCCTCTGCATCTCTCTCTTAAGCCTCTGAATCCCTCTCTTGAGGCCTCTGCATTACTCTCTCGAGCCTCTGCATCACTCTCTTGATCCTCTGCACCACTCTCTTGGGCGTCTGCATCACTCTCTTGGGCTTCTGCATCACTCTCCAGAGCCTCTGCATCACTCTCTTCAGCCTCTGCATCACTCTCTTAATCCTCTGCATCACTCTCTTAAGCCTCTGCATCCCTTTCTTAAGCCTCTGCAACACTCTCTTCAGCCTCTGCATCACTCTCTTGAGCCTTTGCATCACTCTCTTGAGCCTCTGCATCACTTTCTTAAGCCTCTGCATCCTTTTCTTGAGCCTCTGCATCACTCTCTTGAACTCCTGCATCCCTCTCATGAGCCTCTGCATCCCTCTCCTGAGCCTTTGCATCGCTCTCTTAAGCCTCTGCATCCCTCTCCTAAGCCTCTGTATCACTCTCGTAAGCCTCTGCATCACTCTCGTAAGCCTCTGAATCACTTTCTTGAGCCTCTGTATCCCTCTCTTGAACTTCTGCATCCCTCTCTTGGGCCTCTACATCCCTCTGTTGAGCCTCTGCATCCCTCTCTTAAGCCTCTGCATCCCTCTCTTTAGCCTCTGCATCCCTCTCTTGAGCCCCTGCATGTCTCTCTCTTGAGCCTCTGCATCAATCTCTTAAGCCTCTGCATCCCTCTCTTGAGCCTCTGCATCCCTCTCTTAAGCCTCTGCAACACTCTCTTCAGCCTCTGCATTACTCTCTTAAGCCTCTGCATCCCTCTCTTCAGCCTCTGCATCCCTCTCTTAAGCCTCTGCAACACTCTCGTCAGCCTCTGCATCACTCTTTTGAGCCTCTGCATCACTCTCTTGACCCTCTGCATCCCTCTCTTAAGCCTCTGCAACACTCTTCAACATCTGCATCACTCTCTTAAGCCTTTGAATCCCTCTCTTGAGGCCTCTGCATAACTCCCTCGAGCCTCTGCATCACTCTCTTGAGCCCCTGCATCACTCTCTTAAACCTCTGCATCCCTCTCTTGATCCTCTACATCACTCTCTTGAGCCTCTGCATCACCCTCTTGAGCCTCTGCATCCCTCTCCTACACCTTCTCAACACTCTCTTCAGCCTCTGCATCACTCTCTTAAGGCTCTGCATCCCTCTCTTGATCATCTTCATCACTCTCGTAAGCCTCTGCATCACTCTCTTGAGCCTCCGCATCCCTCTCCTAAACCTCCTCAACACTCTCTTCAGCCTCTGCATCTCTCTCTTAAGCCTCTGAATCCCTCTCTTGAGGCCTCTGCATCAGTCTTTCGAGCCTCTGCATCACTCTCTTGATCCTCTGCATCACTCTCTTGGGCGTCTGCATCACTCTCTTGGGCGTCTGCATCACTCTCCAGAGCCTCTGCATAACTCTCTTCAGCCTCTGCATCACTCTCTTAAGTCTCTGCTTCCCTCTCCTGATCCTCTGCATCACTCTCTTGAGCCTCTGCATCACTCTCTTGATCCTCTGCATCACTCCCTTGAGCCTCTGCATCCCTTTCCTGAACTCTTGCATCCATCTAATGAGCCTCTACATCCCTCTCTTGAGCCTTTGCATCACTCTCTTTAGCCTCTGCATCCCTCTCTTGAGCCTCTGCATCACTCTCAAGAGCCTCTGCATCCCTCTCTTGTGCCTCTGCATCTCTCACTTGAGCCTTTGCATCACTCTCTTGAGCCTCTGCATCCCTCTCTTAAGCCTTTGCAACACTCTCTTCAGCCTCTGCATCACTCTCTTAAGCCTCTGCATCACTTTTTTGAGCCTCTGCATCACTTTCTTAAGCCTCTGCATCCCTTTCTTGAGCCTCTGCATCACTCTCTTGAACTCCTGCATCCCTCTCATAAGCCTCTGCATCCCTCTCCTGAGCCTTTGCATCACTCTCTTAAGCCTCTGCATCCCTCTCTTAATCCTCTGCTTCACTCTCGTAAGCCTCTGCATCACTCTCGTAAGCCTCTGAATCACTTTTTTGAGCCTCTGCTTCCCTCTCTTGAACTCCTACATCTCTCTCATGAGCCTCTGCATCCCTCTCTTGAGCCTTTGCATCACTCTCTTAAGCCTTTGCATCCCTCTCTTGTGCCTCTGCATCCCTCACTTGAGGCTCTGCATCCCTCTCTTGAGCCTCTGCATCCCTCTCTTGAGCCTCTGCGTCCCTCTCTTGACCCCCTGCATCTCTCTCTCTTGAGCCTCTGCATCCCTCTCTTGAGCCTCTGCATCCCTCTCTTAAGCCTCTGCAACACTCTCTTCAGCCTCTGCATCACTCTCTTGAGCCTCTGCATCACTCTCTTGAGCCTCTGCATCCCTCTCTTACGCCACTGCAACACTCTCTTCAACCTCTGCATCACTCTCTTAAGCCTTTGAATCCCTCTCTTGAGGCCTCTGCATAACTCTCTCGAGCATCTGCATCACTCTCTTGAGCCCCTGCATCACTCTCTTAAACCTCTGCATCCCTCTCTTGATCCTCTGCATCACTCTCTTGAGCCTCTGCATCACCCTCTTGAGCCTCTGCATCCCTCTCCTAAACCTCTTCAACACTCTCTTCAGCCTCTGCATCACTTTCTTAAGCCTCTGCATCCCTCTCTTGATCATCTGCATCACTCTCGTAAGCCTCTGCATCACTCTCTAGAGCCTCAGCATAACTCTCTTGAGCATCTGCATCACTCTCTTGAGCCTCTGCACCACTCTCTTGGGCGTCTGCATCACTCTCTTGGGCGTCTGCATCACTCTCCAGAGCCTCTGCATCACTCTCTTCAGCCTCTGCATCACTCTCTTAATCCTCTGCATCACTCTCTTAAGCCTCTGCATCACTCTCGTAAGCCTCTGAATCGCTTTCTTGAGCCTCTGCATCCCTCTCTTGAACTCCTACATCTCTCTCATGAGCCTCTGCATCCCTCTCTTGAGCCTTTGCATCACTCTCTTGAGCCTCTGCACCACTCCCTTGGGCGTCTGCATCACTCTCTTGGGCGTCTGCATCACTCTCCAGAGCCTCTGCATCACTCTCTTCAGCCTCTGCATCACTCTCTTAATCCTCTGCATCACTCTCTTAAGCCTCTCTTAAGGCTCTCGTAAGCCTCTGAATAGCTTTCTTGAGCCTCTGCATCCCTCTCTTGAACTCCTACATCTCTCTCATGAGCCTCTGCATCCCTCTCTTGTGCCTCTGCATCCCTCACTTGAGGCTCTGCATCCCTCTCTTGAGCCTCTGCATCCCTCTCTTGGGCCTCTACATCCCTCTGTTGAGCCTCTGCATCCCTCTCTTAAGCCTCTGCATCCCTCTCTTGAGCCTCTGCATCCCTCTCTTGAGCCCCTGCATCTCTCTCTCTTGAGCCTCTGCATCCCTCTCTTAAGCCTCTGCATCCCTCTTTTGAGCCTCTGCATCCCTCTCTTAAGCCTCTGCAACACTCTCTTCAGCCTCTGCATTACTCTCTTACGCCTCTGCATCACTCTCTTAACCCTCTGCATCGCTCCCGTAAACCTCTGAATCACTCCCTTGAGCCTCTCCATCCCTCTCTTGAGCGTCTGCATCACTCTCTTAAGCCTCTGCATCACTCGCATAAGCCTCTGCATCACTCTCTAAAGCCTCTGCATCTCTTTCTTGAGCCTCTGCATCCCTCTCTGGAGCCTCAGCATCCCTCTCTTGAGCCTCTGCATCCCTCTCTTGAGCCTCTGCATCCCTCTCTTAAGCCTCTGCAACACTCTCTTCAGCCTCTGCATTACTCTCTTACGCCTCTGCATCACTCTCCTAACCCTCTGCATCACTCCCGTAAACCTCTGAATCACTCCCTTGAGCCTCTCCATCCCTCTCTTGAGCCTCTGCATCACTCTCTTAAGCCTCTGCATCACTCGCATAAGCCTCTGCATCACTCTCTAAAGCCTCTGCATCACTTTCTTGAGCCTCTGCATCCCTCTCTGGAGCCTCAGCATCCCTCTCTTGAGCCTCTGCAGCACTCTCTTGAGCCTCTGCATCACTCTCTTAAGCCTCTGCATCACTCTCTAGAGTCTCTGCATCACTCTCTTCAGCCTCTGCATCCCTCTCTTGAGCCTTTGCATCACTCTCTTGAGCCTATTCATCCCTCTCTTGAGCCTCTGCATCCCTCTCTTGAGCCTTTGCATCACTCTCTTAAGCCTCTGCATCACTCTCTTAACCCTCTGCATCACTCCCGTAAACCTCTGAATCACTCCCTTGAGCCTCTCCATCCCTCTCTTGAGCCTCTGCATCACTCTCTTAAGCCTCTGCATCACTCGCATAAGCCTCTGCATCGCTCTCTTAAGCCTCTGCATCACTTTTGTAAACCTCTGAATCACTCTCTTGAGCCTCTCCATCACTCTCTTGAGCTCCTGCATCCCTCTATTGAGCCTCTGCACGACTCTTTTGAGCCTCTGCATCACCCTCTTTAGCCTCTGCATCCCTCTTTTAAGCCTCTGCATCACTTTCTTAAGCCTCTGCATCCCTTTCATGAGCCTTTGCATCTCTCTTTTGAACTCCTGCATCCCTCTTATGAGCCTCTGCATCCCTCTCTTGAGCCTTTGCATCACATGCTTAAGCCTCTGCATCCCTCTCTTGAGCCTCTGCATCACTCTCTTAAGCCTCTGCATCCTTCTCTTGTGCCTCTGCATCCCTCACTTGAGCCATTGCATCCCTCTCTTGAGCCATTGCATCCCTCTCTTGAGCCTCTGCATCCCTCTCTTGAGCCTCTGCATCCCTCTCTTAAGCCTCTGCATCACTCTCGTAAGCCTCTAAATCACTCTCTTGAGCCTCTGCATCCCTCTATTGAGCCTCTGCATCACTCTCTTCAGCCTCTGCATCCCTCTCTTGAGCCTCTGCATCACTCTCTTGAGCCTATACATCCCTATCTTGAGCCTCTGTATCCCTCTCTTAAGCCTCTGCATCACTGTCATGAGCCTCTGCATCACTCTCTTGAGACTCTGCATCACTCTCTTGAGCCTCTGCATCCCTCTCTTTAGCCACTACATCATTCTCTTGAGCCTTTGCATCACTCTCTTGAGCCTCTGCATCGCTCTCTTAAGCCTCTGCGTCTCTCTCTTCAGCCTCTGCATCACTCTCTTGAGCCTCTGCTTCCCTCTCTTAAGCCTCTGCATCACTCTCTTAAGCCTCTGCATCACTCTCTTTAGCCTCTGCATCACTCTCTTGAGCCTCTGCATCACTCTCTTGAGCCTGTGCATCACTCTCTTAAGCCTCTGCCTACCTCTCTTGAGCCTCTGCATCACTTTCTTGAGCCTCTGCATCCCTCTCTGGAGCCTCAGCATCCCTCTCTTGAGCCTCTGCAGCACTCTCTTGAGCCTCTGCATCACTCTCTTAAGCCTCTGCTTCACTCTCTAGAGTCTCTGCATCACTCTCTTCAGCCTCTGCATCCCTCTCTTGAGCCTTTGCATCACTCTCTTGAGCCTATTCATCCCTCTCTTGAGCCTCTGCATCCCTCTCTTGAGCCTCTGCATCACTCTCTTAAGCCTCTGCATCACTCTCGTAAGCCTCTGCATCACTCTCTTAACCCTCTGCATCACTCCCGTAAACCTCTGAATCACTCCCTTGAGCCTCTCCATCCCTTTCTTGAGCCTCTGCATCACTCTTTTAATCCTCTGCATCACTCTTGTAAGCCTCTGCATCACTCTCTTAAGCCTCTGCATCACTCCTGTAAACCTCTGAATCACTCTCCTGAGCCTCTCCATCACTCTCTTGAGCCCCTGCATCCCTCTATTGAGCCTCTGCACGACTCTCTTGAGCCTCTGCATCACCCTCTTAAGCCTCTGCATCCCTCTTTTAAGCCTCTGCATCACTTTCTAAAGCCTCTGCATCCCTTTCATGAGCCTTTGCATCTCTCTCTTGAACTCCTGCATCCCTCATATGAGCCTCTGCATCCCTCTCTTGAGCCTTTGCATCACATGCTTAAGCCTCTGCATTCCTCTCTTGAGCCTCTGCATCACTCTCTTAAGCCTCTGCATCCTTCTCTTGTGCCTCTGCATTCCTCACTTGAGCCATTGCATCCCTCTCTTGAACCATTGCATCCCTCTCTTGAGCCTCTGCATCCCTCTCTTGAGCCTCTGCATCCCTCTCTTAAGCCTCTGCATCACTCTCTTAAGCCTCTGCATCACTCTTGTAAGCCTCTGAATCACTCTCTTGAGCCTCTGCATCCCTCTCCTGAGCCTCTGCATCACTCTTCAGCCTCTGCATCCCTCTCATGAGCCTCTGCATCACTCTCTTGAGCCTATACATCCCTATCTTGAGCCTCTGTATCCCTCTCTTAAGCCTCTGCATCACTCTCATGAGCCTCTACATCACTCTCTTGAGACTCTGCATCACTCTCCTGAGCCTCTGCATCCCTCTCTTAAGCCTCTACCTCATTCTCTTCAGCCTCTGCATCACTCTCTTGAGCCTCTGCATCTCTCTCTTCAGCCTCTGCATCACTCTCTTAAGCTTCTGCATCACTCTCTTTAGCCTCTGCATCACTCTCTTGAGCCTGTGCATCACTCTCTTAAGCCTCTGCCTTTCTCTCTTGAGCCTCTGCATCACTTTCTTGAGCCTCTGCTTCCCTCGCTGGAGCCTCAGCATCCCTCTCTTGAGCCTCTGCAGCACTCTCTTTAGCCTCTGCATCACTCTCTTAAGCCTCTGCATCACTCTCTAGAGTCTCTGCATCACTCTCTTCAGCCTCTGCATCCCTCTCTTGAGCCTTTGCATCACTCTCTTGAGCCTATTCATCAGTCTCTTGAGCCTCGGCATCCCTCTCTTGAGCCTCTGCATCACTCTCTTAACCTCTGCATCACTCTCCTAAGCCTCTGCATCACTGTCGGAAAATCCGACACCATTTAATATCATACAGACAGATAATAGCTGTGTTGTATAAACAAGTTAACCATAGAAAACGTAACTTGTAGTGGAATTACCGTCTAAAGAAAACGGGATATCATCACCACACACTATTATAATTCACCACCTATTATGGTGGGAATTATTCTTAAATACATTAGTCTTTGGACTTTACCATCATAAAAACATCTTATATAAATTAACTTAATTATCAATATTAAAGTAGAGTAAATGTGACCCTTCTATCACTTTCTGAAATCTGGACAATGTAAGCCAGGCATCAGTGAGGAAGGAGGGCAGCTATTGTTTATACTAGACCAGAGGCTCACGGGAGCAAATACGGCTCCTGTTAATTTTACTTGGACGAAGTGTTATGGAAACCAGAAGTGTACCATTATCAACACGCTGTCTACAAATCAAGTTAAGTGTTCTTTCCGAAACCCATTATCTTTCATTTATGGCCATTAATGTCATTATATAGGGTGACCCGGTTAGAACGCGAAATCGCCTCAAACTAAAGGTAATTAAGCCAGGTCTTTAAGGTTCCATGTATAGTGTTTTCTCTGATATAGCTTGTCATATATAGAATCTGGCTTTTCAGCTAGCGCCCTTTTGACAGGTCAAGACGAGGAAGACTTTGTGCTCCAGTTACTGGGTGATGGAAGCTACCTCAAAGAGGATAATTTGGTGTCTACACCTTAGTTATACCTGGTGGACTAAAGCCTGCTGTACTATAAGATAAGGAACCTCTTCAATGTTTAATAATGTGTAGTTAATACTGTAGTTTGATTGGCTGCATATATATTCAATTAATAAACCCCCCCTAATGTGTAGAGGATCGATTTGTGAGATTAAGAGATTATTGCAGAAATACAGTCCACTTATCATTATACAAATTGCTATCGAAGTATATAAATTAACGTAAATATAAATTCATATAAATTAAATAAATATAAATCTCACAGGTCGGTTCCCACAATCACTCTCTTAACCCTCTGCATCACTCCCGTAAACCTCTGAATCACTCCCTTGAGCCTCTCCATCCCTTTCTTGAGCCTCTGCATCACTCTCTTAATCCTCTGCATCACTCTCGTAAGCCTCTGCATCACTCTCTTAAGCCTCTGCATCACTCCTGTAAACCTCTGAATCACTCTCTTGAGCCTCTCCATCACTCTCTTGAGCCCCTGCATCCCTCTATTGAGCCTCTGCACGACTCTTTTGAGCCTCTGCATCACCCTCTTAAGCCTCTGCATCCCTCTTTTAAGCCTCTGCATCACTTTCTTAAGCCTCTGCATCCCTTTCATGAGCCTTTGCATCTCTCTCTTGAACTCCTGCATCCCTCTTATGAGCCTCTGCATCCCTCTCTTGAGCCTTTGCATCACATGCTTAAGCCTCTGCATTCCTCTCTTGAGCCTCTGCATCACTCTCTTAAGCCTCTGCATCCTTCTCTTGTGCCTCTGCATCCCTCACTTGAGCCATTGCATCCCTCTCTTGAGCCATTGCATCCCTCTCTTGAGCCTCTGCATCCCTCTCTTGAGCCTCTGCATCCCTCTCTTATGCCTCTGCATCACTCTCTTAAGCCTCTGCATCACTCTCGTAAGCCTCTGATTCACTCTCTTGAGCCTCTGCGTCCCTCTCCTGAGCCTCTGCATCACTCTCTTCAGCCTCTGCATCCCTCGCATGAGCCTCTGCATCACTCGCTTGAGCCTATACATCCCTATCTTGAGCCTCTGTATCCCTCTCTTAAGCCTCTGCATCACTCTCATGAGCCTCTGCATCACTCTCTTGAGACTCTGCATCACTCTCCTGAGCCTCTGCATCCCTCTCTTGAGCCTCTACATCATTCTCTTGAGCCTTTTCATTACTCTCTTGAGCCTCTGCATCGCTCTCTTAAGCCTCTGCATCTCTCTCTCTTCAGCCTCTGCATCACTCTCTTGAGCCTCTGCATCCCTCTCTTAAGCCTCTGCATCTCTCTTCAGCCTCTGTATCACTCTCTTGAGCCTCTGCATCTCTCTCTTCAGCCTCTGCATCACTCTCTTAAGCCTCTGCATCACTCTCTTAAGCCTCTGCAATGAGCCAGGAGGTTGTGCTACACTTTCGAACTTTAGAATTGCTTTTAAATACATTCATTGATAAATAATAAATAAATTGTTCATGATTTTTTTAGACCAAAGCTAGAATATGCAGCAGTTGTATGGTGCCCATATCTTAAGAATTACATGTACAAACTTGAAATGATACAAAGACGTCATGGGTGTCATAGGGGCCCCAGCACACTGGTTTGCTAAAGGGCCCTTAATGCTGTTGAAACCTTATGGGCCCTTGGACCCATTACGTTAAGACATAGTGCTGTTTTGGGCCACACACTTTTTGCCATATGCATCAATGACAGAGATGATTGAATTGAAATTGGGATTGAAATTATATATATATATATATATATATATATATATATATATATATATATATATATATATATATATATATATATATATATATATATATATATATATATATATATATATATTTATATATATATAAATATATATATATATATTTATATGTGTGTGTGTATATCACGAAAATAAACACGTGATTAAAAATGTGACAGTGTCACAGTGTCACACAGTGTTATATATATATATATATATATATATATATATATATATATATATATATATATATATATATATATATATATATATGTATATATATATATATATATATATATATATATATATATATATATATATATATATATATATATATATATATGTCGTACCTAGTAGCCAGAACGCACTTCTCAGCCTACTATGCAAGGCCCGATTTGCCTAATAAGCCAAGTTTTCATGAATTAATTGTTTTTCGACTACCTAACCTACCTAACCTAACCTAACCTAACTTTTTCGGCTACCTAACCTAATCTAACCTATAAAGTTAGGTTAGGTTAGGTTAGGTAGGGTTGGTTAGGTTCGGTCATATATCTACGTTAATTTTAACTCCAATAACAAAAATCGACCTCATACATAATGAAATGGGTAGCTTTATCATTTCATAAGAAAAAAATTAGAGAAAATATATTACTTCAGGAAAACTTGGCTTATTAGGCAAATCGGGCCTTGCATAGTAGGCTGACAAGTGCGTTCTGGCTATTAGGTACGACATATATATATATATACATATATATATATATATATATATATATATATATATATATATATATATATATATATATATATATATATATATATATATATATATATATATATATATATATAATGTATATATATATATTATATATATAATATATATATAATATATATAATATATATAATATATATATTATATATATATAATATATATATATATATATATATATATATATGTATATATATATATATATATATATATATATATATATATATATATATATATATATATATATATATATATATATATATATATATATATTATTTGCTGTGCCCAATGCAGCCCTGGGAACTCGCCTCAGTCATGACGCTCTCCGCATTGGAGTTGCCCTTCGCCTTGCCGCCCCTATCCTCACCGAACATAGGTGCATCTGCGGAACTGCGATGGCAGACCAATATGGTCGTCATGGTCTGGTATGTCGTAAATCACAGGGTAAAATTGCAAGAAATGAAGAAGTCAACGACATCATCAGGAGGAGCCTCGCCACAGCCCGCTGCCCGGCACAAAGAGAACCACACTTATTCAGACCTAACGACCCTCAGAAGCGCCCTGATGGGGTCACCTTGCTACCTTGGAAGGATGGTAAGCAAGTGGTATGGGACTACACGTGTGCTGCCACACTAGCCAGTACCTACCTCCACTACAGCACACGTGAAAGCGGTGGTGCTGCTTCTTTCAGGGAATCACAGAAAATTATTAAATACAGAGGTCTAGCACACTGCTACAGCTTTGTTCCGATCGGCTCGGAGACCCTCGGTTCGTGGGGAAAATGTGCATTGAAGTTCCTGAAGGAATTGGGGGACAAATTGATCAGCGCTACAAAAGACCAGAGAGCAAAAAGTTTCTTGTTCCAGCGCCTCAGTGTTGCGATTCAGAGGGGAAATGCCTATTGCGTCTTGGGCACTAGTCCAACTTCAGAGGAATTCGAAGAAGTGTTTGACTTGCAACAATGATCGAACCCGTCTGTGACATTCATCAATGTTTCCCATTGTTGTGTTTTTCAAGAGATCCATAACCTTTAAGCACCTTTTTGCATTATTATTTTTGTATCAACCCATGTATATCTTTTAACCATCAAATGCATAATAAAGCACAAAAAATAAAAAAGGAAGGGGGTGGTAGGAGAAAAGCACACAGAAACTGTATTGGAGGGTGTGGTGTTTGTGTTTGTTACTGAGGAAGTCTTGGTTGTAGGGTTGATGTAAAGTCATGACTTGGTTACTGACTTTAATACTTAATATGATTACATGACTAGTAGCTACCAAGCTTGGTGGGCGTCCTGTATGCTCTATTGTTTACCTTCTCTCTCTGGCGTCTGCTCCGCCACACATAGAAAACGGATGGTACCATTTTCTGTGAACATGACATCCCTCCTTTTCTTTAAAAAGAATGAATACAGGATGTCTACCATGCTTGTAGCACAAAGCAAAGTTATTGACACAAAGTAAGTTATTAACATATCAAGAGATACTGCATACATTTAACATTAATTAAGCACACAAAGAATTTAAACAACTTAATCTTTTCCACAAAGGATTTCAATGTTAAAAATACATATGCAATGTTAAACAAACATGAAAGAAACTGTAATACAAAGTTACAAAATATTGAATGAGATATCTGCATTATTTAAACAATATTAAATTTAGTTTAGCATAATAAGTAAATAATTTTCATTACATAGGAACACAATTAATCATCAAATCGTGTAGGGCGTTTAGCATGACGTTTAGGACGAGAGTCCCCAAATACAATAATATCCCTTGATGAATTGTTTATTGAGTTATAACTCATTTTTTCTTTTTCTTTTGCACGACTTTGTACTTCATCATTTTCTACACTAGTTGGAATCACTTTGAAATAAGCCATATTACATGTTATACTATGATCTCTATTACTAGCTGTTACCATAGTTCCTTTTACACTAATCACTTTATATGGTTTTGTATCATACGGCATATCTAACTTTCCCTCTTTTTTCTTTTTAACGAGAACAGTATCTCCAACTTTTATGAATTGTTCCTTTGCATGTTGATCATGAGCAATTTTCATTTTGCCCTTGGCTAGTGCATCCTTCTGAGCGAGACGTTTATCCGTTACCTTGGCTGGCATGACGGGTAGTGCGATTCTCATAGGACGTCCAAATAAAAGTTCACCAGGTGACTTGTCCAGTGTTCCATGCGGTGTTGCACGGTAGTTCCTGAGAAAAGCATACATAGCTTGTTTCCAGGATCGCCCTTCGGCATGAGCACAGCGTACCGCTTTCATGAGAGGTTGCATGAATCTCTCAACTTCTCCATTTGCTTGAGGATGTAGTGGCATCACACGGCGGTGTTTGAATCCAATATGCTCAGAAAAGTTGACGAAGAGTTGTCCATTGAATGGCGGTCCATTGTCTGTGTTGACAACTTCAGGAATGCCAAAGTTTGAAAAGATCTTGTCGAGTTTCGGGATGACGGCCTTTGCAGACGTGGAAGTGATGATTTCTACTTCTGGATAACGTGAGTGATCATCAATGACTACCATCAAGTACTCTCCAGTTGGTAGTGGTCCGCAGAAGTCCATCGATACTTCCGTCCATGGTGCAGCAGGTAGTGGTGAAGGTTGTAGAGGTGTTGGTCTTGAAGTATCCACTGCAGCTTGGCAAGGGACACAGGCATCATGCATATCCTTTGCTTGACGATCAATGCCAGGAAACCACACCTTTTCTCGTAGCAGCTGTTTGGTCCTAACAAGACCTTGGTGTCCTTGATGTGCAAGCTTCAGAGCACGTTGCTGGAGAACAGCTGGAATAACGATACGAGTACCTCGCAGCACGGTGTCGCGTTGTTGCGTAACACTTAATTCTGTCCGGATGCGTTCAAGTGCTTTGAATGCATCTTGGTCAACTCCTGAGGGTGGGATGCGTGGAAACTTTTTCTTAGTCAATGCATCCACTGTTGCTTGCAGAGTTGGGTCCTCTAGGGTTGCAGTACGGATTTCATCAAGAGTGAGAGCCTTAGGGACTGCATCACAGGTTACAGAGTGTACATATTCCTCTGCAACTTGCTGATGCTTGGTGATGGTGAAACTGTTGGCAGGATGTCGACTGATGTAATCAGCGGGATTGCCTGCACCCGACTTGTATTTCACTGTAAAGTTGTATGGTTGCAGACGAAGAGCCCATCTCTCATTGCGAGCTGGTGGTTTGGACTTTGGATTATTGAAGATGGTCTCCAACGGTTTGTGGTCAGTGACTATCGTGGTGAAGGGCGCACCAAGCAGATACACATTGAAGTGTTCACAGCCCCATACAAGAGCAAGAGCTTCCTTCTCTGTCTGACTGTATCGTTGCTCAACATCTGTGAGAGAACGGCTGGCGTAGGCAATTACTACTCTGGAATCTGGTTGACCAGGTTTGTGTTGGGCTAAAACAGCACCTAATCCAACAGGACTAGCATCCACTGTTAACTCAGTGTCCATTGATGGATCAAAATACGCAGCAGTCGCATTCTCTACTAGTGCATCTTTCACAGCATCAAATGCATTTTGCTCGATATCGCTCCAGTACCATGATGCATTTTTCTTCAGGAGCTCACGTAGAGGCTTCGTAATGGTAGCAAAATCTGGAATGAAGCGAGAACAGTAGTTTGCCATTCCCAGAAAACTATGTACTTCAGTGGACGTTGAAGGAGGTGCAGCATTCTTGATATCTGCAACTTTCTTAGGATCTGGAGACAGACCTTTGTCACTAAGTACATGTCCAAAGAATTCAATTTTATGTTGATTGAACTCACACTTTGCTCGGCTTAGCGTCAAATTCTTTTCTCGTAAGTGTTGCAATGTTGCACGAAGAGCTTTGTCGTGTTCAGCTTGGGTACGGCCATAAACAATGATGTCATCAGACATGTTGTCAGCATTAGGTATATCTTGCAATACCTGGCTGATGATGTGCTGGAATACCTCGGCAGCACTGTTGATACCAAAACTCAGGCGCTTGTACCTATACAGACCTCGATGTGTCGTAAACGTTGTGATGAAGCGACTCTCATCAAGTTCAAGCTGATGATAGCCCTTGTTTAAATCTAACTTGCTAAATACAGTTGCACCATTCAAGCGGTAAATCATATCATCTACAGTGGGTGTAGGATGGCGTTCACGCATTATTGCCTTGTTGGGAACACGCATGTCCACACAAATGCGTATCTCATCTGGATTCTTCGGCTTTGGTGGAGTGACAATTGGGCTTACCCATGGTGTTAGGCCTGTTACTGGTTCAATGATATCTAGTTCCATCAGCCTATCCAGTTCGGCATCGACTTTCTTGCGAGTATGGAATGGTTGTCGGCGATGTGGTTGGGCAACTGGAATTACATCTGGGTTGATATGCAGTTGTACTTTGCTATCAGTATAACAACCAATGGATTTAAATCGATCAGAAAATTCAGCAACAATAGCATCAACATTGTTTGCAGATTCCACTGCTACAGCATTAGAAAGCTGAAGTAGCCCCAATTTGGTTGAAGTCTTGTAACTGAGTAAAGACTCCTTTGCATTCCTAACAACATGGAATGTAGTAATGAGCATTGCATTCTTTGACTTAATCTCTGCAGTGAAAGTGCCAATCACTGGCAAGGCTACCTTTGAAGCATAGGCAGTGGCTTTGCCATCATAGTTTTCAAGCTTTGGGAACTGTTTTTTAAATTTTTCATAGTGGCACTCAGCAATGGTGTCAATGTTTGATCCAGTGTCAATGAGAACTTTGAGACAAATACCAGCAATGTATACACATGTCTCTGGGTTGTTTGGAAGATCATTTCATTCTGTGATTGCTTGTACTCCATAAGTATAATCACATTCACTGTCATCTGATACTGGTTGTAATGAAATGTTGTCTTGTATATTATTAACATTCTGGATATGAGGTGCAATATTGTGTTTACCACCTCGACCCCTATGACCTGATCCTCGTACAGTGCTTTTATTCATTGACTGTGGTTTCTTTAGTGCAGACCGACACATAGCACCAAAATGACCTAGTTTTCCACACTCATAGCACTTCTTACCTTGAGCAGGACAAACATTATCTTAGTGTGGGTAGTCTCCTCCACAATTGTAACATTTATTGTTGACACCCTCTGATGTGAATCGTTGTGACTGTTTGAGTCTTGTTCCTTGACTCCAGTTGTGATGTGGTTCTCGGCTCAATTTAATGTTAGGTTTGGCATGATATCTTCTTTGATCACGGTGTCCTCCCTGAACCTTACATACCTCATGACTGTTAGTAACAGTGGCAGAACCGTTGTTGGGACTGCACTCCATGACACGAGCATCACGTGCAGCATCTTCCATTCGACGAGCCATATCCAGTATCTTGGTAAGAGAACTGTCATCATCAACAAGTTCTAGAGCTCTTCGACGAAGACGTGTAGATGTGCATGATTCAATTATTTGCTGTTTGATTTCTTTGTCAACATCAGCAAACTCACAGTGGGCTGCTAAACCCTGCAGACGTGTATGGTATTGATCTACAGTTTCATTAGAAAGTTGTTTCGCTCTCCTGAAATGCATAATTTCCATAGCAGTATTTTGCCTTGGTTTGAAATGCTCAGTTAATTTGGCTTTGGCAATGTCATAATCTTTGGCACCACCAGTGTCTTTCAGTGTATCAAAGATGTCACAAACTCTATCACCTGCATAATGAAGTAGAAAGGCACGCTTTCTTTCAGCACTTTTGATGTCAGAAACTATCAACAAATTTTCAAACCTTTCAAGCCATTTGACCCACCTCTGTGACAGGTTTGTCTGATCACAGTCAGGATCAAATGCAGGAAACTGAGGTATATTTGCCATTTTTACTGAATAAAAGTAAACTTATCACTTAAATGTTCCTCAGAATATTAAACACTTACTGCACTGTATATGTTAGTCAAGAATTCACTGTAATTACTTTAATTTTGTAAAGCACACAAGCATTTTAATGCAAAAGTTCACAACAGTGCACAATATAGCAGCAACTGACTTCTTACCTAGCCCTTGTGTACATGTGTTGTTCCTACTCACAGCAGCAGCACAGCAGTTGGCACAGCAGTTGGTACAGCAGTAGTTAGCAGTTGGTACAGCAGTTGGTGCAGCAGTCGGTACAGCAGTCAGTTCAGTGTGATGAATTTTGTAGCACGAAGCGTCGTTTCGTAACCAAAACATCAGGTTTTGTACACATCAAAGCGTCGTTTCGTACACAACGTCGGCCGATTCCTCAGTACACAGTTTCTTCAGCACAGCTTGGGTAGCACACAGCATTGGTTAGCACACAGCATTGGTTAGCACACAGCATCGTTTAGCACACAGCATTGGTTAGCATACAGCATCGGGTATGGTGCTCACAGCACGATTTCTCCTTCCTCCTCTGGGCGAGACAGCATGCTCCTTCCTTGTTTTAAGATGAACAAAATACCTGCGTTCCCAGTTCATCCTCGTCGCCAATGTGGTGTTTGTGTGTTACTGAGGAAGTCTTGGTTGTAGGGTTGATGTAAAGTCATGACTTGGTTACTGACTTTAATACTTAATATGATTACATGACTAGTAGCTACCAAGCTTGGCAGGCGTCCTGTATGCTCTATTGTTTACCTTCTCTCTCTGGCGTCTGCTCCGCCACACATAGAAAACGGATGGTACCATTTTCTGTGAACATGACAGAGGGGATCTAAACATTCCCTCTAATGCGTTATGTGTGGTTTCCTCCGAGGCTATGGGTCCCCCTTCTTCCAGCTAGAGGTGGTACTCCCTTCCATATTGTACTAAAAAAAAAAAAAAAAAAAAAAAAATATATATATATATATATATATATATATATATATATATATATATATTTAATATATATATATAATATATATATATATATATATATATATATATATATATATATATATATATATATATATGAGAGAAAATAATAGGTGGTGATATATTTATATATTATGTGAACTACTTACACAAAAAGAAGTTAGTGGTGAAGATCTTCTTGTCCTCTTCTTGTATTACGTTTTTTGGTAGGATACAATGTGTCACCCGTGCTGGTCCTTTCTTGTAATAGATAACGATTGATTCATACCCACAGCCACACAGATATGTTAGCTGAAAAGCAAATAATATTTAAACAAAAACACTATCTGGGAAAATGCAACAAAATAAATGTTTGAAGCATAGCTGGGCATGTGCAATAGAACCCATAATAGAATCACAATACCAGAAATAAATATCTTTGATATCCCCAGAGTCAAAGTTATTCTGTGTAAATACTCTATGCAAATAAAGGGACCTTGTCTATGGAACTCACTTGCTAACAAATTTAAAAACTGTCCAACTTCTGCCATTTTAAAAAATAAAACCAAAAAATACCTAATTTTATCTTGATAGTTTCCTAACTAGTGCATTAAACTCGCACTGTATCTTATGAAACCCAATGCCAGAATATATGTGCCTAAACCATACAACTTTCCCATTGTAATCATTGCTATCACCTTATATCATGATTGTTATATTGAATGCATATCTTACTATATTATACCTTGAAATATTCCTCAAATTATGCTACAATTTATATGTTGATAACCCTCAAATTTTACTTTAATGTACATTGTAATCTTTGTAAAGCTTTCTTACAATGTAGCAGCCAATTTTTTTCAATTTTGCTTTAAATTGCCTATTTAAAATTATCTGTTAGATTAAGGACCTGCCCAAAACAGTATGTGTGCTAGTGGCTTTACAAGAATGTTAAAACATCAATGCTATGTACTCTCATAATCCCAGTGTGCTTTCTTGTATATAAATACATAAACAAATAGTATGTAAGTACTGTACATTATTATTCATGTTGATTCTATACCTTATCAAGCAAGTTCAGCATAAGAAGAATATAAATGAATACAACAGATGTAGACAAACTTCAATACCTGATTTTCAATCCTTCGTAGAACCCGGCTTGCTGTATTTCGTTCTAAAGCCTTCTTGCCTTTAAGTAGAAAACGGGCTTCCTCTTCTTTCTTCATTAATTCTCTACTGTTTCGGAAGTCACACTGGCAGAACTTGCAAACATTGCTTCGGACATGCACACATTGTGTGCAGTTTGTGCCTCTCCTCAAGAATTTTCCCTGAAGACCTGAAGGAAATAATTTCTAATAAAATACTTATATTCAAATCACCTATGCTGCAAAAATTATAAGTTAAATTGTTGTTAAAATGTACTACAGTAATTAAATATATTATTTAAATTATGAAATAATCTACATTAACACTAGTGATAGCAATGTTAAAAATTTTAGGACTGCATCTGGAAATAACTTTAATTTTGGATGTGATTAACCAGGCTGTAACTCGTATAACAAAACTGAGAGAAGTTGCATCCAACAGCCTGATTGACCAGGCTGTTAATTTCAAGCAAATACTATATTATTGGAAGGAAAAAAAAAAAAAAATATATATATATATATATATATATATATATATATATATATATATATATATATATATATATATATATATATATATATATATGTATATATATATATATATATATATATATATATATATATATATATATATAATCAATATTGTAACTTTTTTTGTGTAATGACATTTTCAAATAAAGTTAGATAAATATACACACATACCAAAAGAATAGGGGTGGTAGGAGAAGAAAATATGAAAGTGTTCAGTGAGGATCCACAAGGTGTTCTCTGAGTACTCTTTATTTTCTTCTCCGAGGCTATGGGTCCCTACACTTGCACCAGAGGTGGTACCCCTCATATATATATATATATATATATATATATATATATATATATATATATATATATATATATATATATATATACATATATTTATATATATATATATATATATATATATATATATATATAGATATAGATATATATATATATATATATATATATATATATATATATATATATATATATATATATATATATATATATATATATATATGACAGTGTCAGACCATGGAGGAAAATTGAAACAAATTTCCTTATATTAATACATCTTCATTCAGGAGAAGGCATGTATTAATATATGAAAGTACTTAAGCAAATTTCTGTTTCAATTTTCCTTCACAAAATTTTGCTTCACAAAAATTCCTGTAATGAAATACGTTAGTAATGAATAAATATGATATGTTAGATTAGGCTGACATAACCTAACCTAACATAACCTAATCTATCCTAACCTAACCTAACGTAACTTAACCAAACCAAACCAAGTATCTCAAGTTACAAATATCTCTGGGAATTCGTATTATCTGCTTTTGTAGAATTGACAAAATGGACAGTGTCAACAAAATTATTCCCACATACTCCGTCACTATGTGATGGGGTACACATAGAACAGGGACTGAATTGTCCCTGACAGGGACAATTCTGTAACAAATGTTCTAGCATAAAACTTTGTACAGTTTAGTAATTTCTTACCGTTTGATGTACCAGGATGATCCATGTGCGGTGAAGTTTTATAGCTGGAGCTGGATGATCCTGTCGAGATGACTTCTTCAAAGAGACTATTAGCTTCCACACACATTGTGTATGAGTTCTCCAGTACTTGGCCTACAGAGTTGCCAGATCTGATTTGCAGAAACTAGTGAACTATGGAGATGAGATTGTTAATAACATACTTTTTTTGAGATTCATATGACTTGCAGCTTAAAAACCAACCTTATTTTAAAATAGTACACTAAAGTACATAGCAAATTGCGAAATTCGTAGCTTTAACTACTTTAAAGCTAAATTCTCAAGCTTTGAAAATAAGCACAATTTGCTATTTTAAGCGGAATCTGGCAACTCTGATTTAGCATGTAAACATTGACTTGCATTCACAATGTAGTTATTTATTTTTCAACAATTTAAAACGGGTTATGAAAATACACACATTGGTACATTATTGCAAAGGCACTATACTATATATATATATATATATATATATATATATATATATATATATATATATATATATATATATATATAAATATATATATATATATATATATAAATATATATATATATATATATATATATATATATAAATATATATATATATATATATATATATATATATATATATATATATATATATATATAAATTGTTGCAAGTCGAGCAACAAATATTTTACATTGAACAACAAATGACATTGGAAAAGCAGTATTGCCAAAATAGACCCCAGACACACCCTGTGGGTAGTAATGGACCCCCATACCGACCCTATGAGGGGTAGTGGACCCCATAATAACACTATGGGCGATAGTGGACACTATACAAACACTATGGGCGGTAGTTGACTTCATAGCGACCCTGTGGGCGGTAGTGGACCCCCTATCGACCCTGTGGGCGGCAGTGGACCCCCTATCGATCCTGTGGGCGGCAGTGGACCCCCTACCAACCCTGTAGGCGGCAGTGGACCCCTACCGAACCTGTGGGCGGCAGTGGACCCCCTACCGACCCTGTGGGCAGCAGTGGACCCCCCTATCGATCCTGTGGGCGGTAGTGGACCCCCTATCGACCCTGTGGGCGGCAGTGGGCCCCCTATCGATCCTGTGGGCGGCAGTGGACCCCCTACCGACCCTGTGGGCGGCAGTGGACCCCTACCGAACCTGTGGGCGGCAGTGGACCCCCTACCGACCCTGTGGGCGGCAGTGGACCCCCTATCGATCCTGTGGGCGGTAGTGGACCCCCCTATCGACCCTGTGGGCGGCAGTGGACCCCCTATCGATCCTGTGGCCGGCAGTGGACCCCCTACCGACCCTGTGGGTGGCAGTGGACCCCCTACCGACCCTGTGGGCGGTAGTGGACCCCTACCGACCCTGTGGACGGTAGTTGACTTCATAGCGACCCTGTGGGCGGTAGTGGACCCCATACCGACCCTGTGGGTGGCGGTGGACCCCATACCGACCCTATGGGCGGCAGTGAACCCTATATACTAATCCTGTGGGCGATACTGTACCCTATAGTCATCCTGTGGGGGCAATGGACGCCATACACATCCAGTGGGTGTTATTGGACCCCATACTTATTCTGTGGGTGGTTGGAGCCCCATACCCATCCTGTGGGTTATAGTGGACCCCATACTCATCCAGTGGATGGTATTGGACCCCATACCCTTCCTGTGGGTGGAAGTGATCCCCATACCCATCCTGTGGGTGGATGTGGCCCCCATACTCATCCTGCGGGTGTTATTGGACCCCTTACCCACCTAACAGGTGGTAGTGGACCCTATACTAATCCTATAGTTGGGAGAGTACACACCATACCATCCTGTTTGCAGTAGTTTACCCTATATACATTCCAACATAACATCGTTTTCTGTTAGCGTTCCTACAAAACATTCTCTAAAGATTTTTAAAGCACAAACTATGGTATATAATATTGATTGGTGAAGCACTGTTATTCTATGTAATAATTTATAGTGCTTATTATAATTTACTAAAAACAACTAATATTTCTCAAAACAAAACTACGAGCCTTCAATAGGATGTAGCTGATCTGTAATATTCTAAGAGCATGGACAATAGTAGGTAAATTTCACAACCCATGTGGGACCTGAAAACTGCAATTTTCGTTATAATTGAACCAATCACGACTATTCAGCTATCTACGTTGATGGACGGGTACTGTGAGACGTAAATTGGTACGTGAGGAAGAGTTTGAGCCTTGGTAAAGAAGTTAACTGGGAATATATCACATATGTAATAAATCACATTCAACATATTGACTTTAAGCATTAAGTCATATATGTGCTGTCTTGTGTGAGAACGGGTTGCAGTACCAGATATCATCTTCCTTGGAGACTTCAATCTACCCAGTTTAAAATGGAGAATAGTAAACAATAACATCATAGCAGGAAGTCAACCTGGAAATAACCAACAGAAATAACCAATCTCAGTAGGTCAGAGAACTACTGAGATTCTGTGACAAATTCTCGCTCAGTCAGCAGATTACAGAACCAACTAGGAACGAAAACACTCTGGACCTGATATTCACGAACAATGAGGAGCTAATCAGAGACATTACTGTCTCAGACACTACGTACTCGGACCACAAGCTCATTGAAGTGCAAACTAACATTAATAATGGTAATAGGCCCAAGAGAAACAATAAGCGAGAAGGGCTATTCAATAAATTCAATTTTAATAATAAGAGGATAAACTGGGAGAAAATAAACAGGGAACTTACAAACATTCAATGGGAAAATGTTCTAAGAACTAAAAATCCTACACAAGGAATAGAAAAACTGACTTCTGAAGCATATGAAGTCTGTCTGAAACATGTTCCTTTGAGGAAAGCCAGAAAGAGGTCCAATGTAGAAAGAGAATGCAGACATTACAAAAGGAGGAAGAAATTAACGGAAATGCTTAAGCAGACACGACTCTCCATACAAAGAAGAAATAATTTAAACAGGGAGATTGAAGAAATCGAACAGAGACTGAAGCATTCCTATCAAACTGAAGAAAGGCAACTAGAACAGAAAGCAATTCAAGAAATAAAAAAAAAAATATTTCTTCACATATGCTAAATCAAAAGCGAAAACCACTGCCAGTATTGGACCTATTTGTATTAGTGAAGGTTCATACACTGAGGATGACAAAGAAATTAGTGAAATACTAAAAAAGCAGAATGAGGACATATTTAGCACTCCGATACTCAGCATGAAAGTGGAAGATTCGGACAATTTCTTTATGAATGATACTCAAACACCTGTAAATATAACTGATATCAACACGAGCGTGACAGATTTTGAAAGTGAAATTGACAATATGCCCATGCACTCACCCCCGGGTCCAGACTCATGGAATTCAATATTTATAAAGAAATGCAAAGTGCCAGTAGCACAGGCACTCAGTATAGTGTGGAGGAAGAGCTTGGACACAGGGAAGATACCAGATGCGCTTAAAGCAGCTGACATTGCCCCTCTACACAAGGGTGGTAGCAAAGCATTGACAAAGAATTATAGACCAGTTGCACTAACGTCCCACATAATAAAAGTATTTGAGAGAGTGATCAGGAGTCAGGTCACTAGATTCATGGAAACCAATGACCTCCACAATCCAGGCCAACATGGATTTAGAGCAGGAAGATCCTGCCTCTCACAGCTACTTGACCACTATGACAAAATCACTGAGGCATTAGAGGAAAAACATAATGCAGATGTCATGTACACAGATTTTGTAAAGGCATTCGACAAATGTGACCATGGAGTGATTGCACACAAAATGAGGTCAATGGGTATAACTGGAAAAGTAGGACGCTGGATACTCCATTTCCTGTTGAACAGAACACAAAGAGTAACAGTCAATCAAGTAAAATCGAGTCCGAACGCAGTTAAATGCTCTGTACCTCAAGGTACAATCCTTGCACCACTGCTGTTTCTTATTCTCATATCAGATATAGACAAAAACACAATTCACAGTTTTGTGTCATCCTTTGCAGATGACACAAAAATCAGCATGAAAATTACCTCTGCTGAAGACATTGATAAACTACAAACACATATTAACAAAGTTTTCGATTGGGCAGCAGAAAATAACATGATGTTTAACGGTGATAAATTCCAGGTACTCAGATATGGCAAAAATGAGGATCTTAAACATAATACAGGGTACAAAACACAATCGAATCTGCCCATAGTAAGAAAAAAGCATGTCAAGGATTTGGGAATAATGATGTCCGACGACCTAACGTTTAGGGAGCATAACCAAACAAGTATTGCGTCAGCCAGAAAAATGATAGGATATGGATTACGAGAACCTTCAAGTCCAGAGATCCCATCACAATGGTTGTACTCTTCAAGTCACTTGTGTTGTCCCGTCTTGAGTACTGGGACTGTGTTGTCCTGTGTTGTCCTGCTCAGTACTCACTTCCCCTTTCAGAGTAGGAGAGATTGCTGAAATTGAGGGAATACAGAGATCATATACGGCACGCATAGATGAGATAAAGATGAGATTAAAGATACGAGATTCTTCACCCAGTATGGAAATCCATACTGGGTGAAGATCTTCAATAGGTTTTTCACCACAGTAGCAGCCGTAATGATCTTTACTGGAACTGCTATGGTGAATCTGGTGGTAGGACACATGATAGTTAATATATATGCGTTGCCAGAACTGGTCCGGGGTAAAGGACCAATACAGTCTATGATGATTCTGTGGAAAGGTTCCGCAGGCACCTGGATGGGTTTTAGTGGAGCCTGGGGAATAGAGATGTTAGGTTTACCTGCCATCTGACATGTATGACACTGTTGTACGTACTTTTTAACGTCTTTTACCACACCTGGCCAGTAGTACTCTTGTCTAATTCCGTGGTAGGTTTTGTTGAAACCATAGTGAGAAAGAGCTCCGTGGGCCAGGTGTAGAATATCGGGCCGTATGCTGGTGGGAATCACTAGTTGTTCGACATTGGCCCTATCGTCATCCTCCTTCAGCTTGCTGGGTCTGTATCTGCGGTAGAGCAACTCATTCTCAAGGAAGAACCCAGGGATACTGTCAGGTTGAGTCTCAGCCTGGAAGAATAATGGTGTTAATGATTGATCTTCCCTCTGTAACTTACGGAACTCCAACTTGGTAAGATCTGGAGGTAGATTCTGAGGGTCTTGAGGGACAGCGGTAGCAGTAGAATCAGCTGGTTGCGGTCGTGCAGCTTGTGCACGGGTGGTCACCAAAACCGGAGGAGAAACTTGATCACTTTCTTGAACCTCTGCTGTAACATATTCAAAGATGGGATTATCCATTACAGAAGTACACACCTGGGGTTTGTCCGTGATGATCAGGTTGCAGATCTGCCAAGTCGTTGCCCAGGAGAAGTTGCACTCCAGGCATGGGAAAAGGCTTTTCCCTGATGGCGACTTAGACTTCACCGGTCACGAAGGGACAATCCAGGTGGACTCTTGCGAGTGGATATGGAGTGGTAGCAGTGAGGTCAGTGATAAGGACGGTTTCCCCATTGTAGGTGACGTTAGGCACAGCCGATTTCATTATGATGGACTGAAGAGCTGCTGTGTCCCTCAAGATCTTCAATTTGAAACGTCCCTCCGAATCTGTACCGTTGGTAGAGACAGTTCCAGGATACAGGTGTTTACTGAAGAGAGAAAGATCATTAACATGAACACCAACATTCATCAGAGGCTTACCGGACTTAGGAGGAGTCTGTTTGGGTTTAGTAGATTCATTGCTCCTGTATTGAGCCTTCACACATCTATCTATGGTATGTCCATAGAGTTTGCAATACTTACAATACAATTGTGAGCTCGCTTCCTCTGTACTCACTTTATCATAACTGTACCAAGAATTCTTACTGGGAGGTGGTGATGGTGTCAGCCGATGGATGAGGCTGTAGGTGTCAGCCGACTTCACACATTTGATGTAGTCGGTTTCTTCTTTATCTGCTAGATATAAACGGACGAAAGGGGGAACACGTCTCAAGAATTCCATCACTAGCATGAGGTTGATGAGTTCTGTAAATGTAGCGACATGTGCTGCTTCCAGCCATTTCATAAAATATCTTTTCTTGGTATTGGCAAATTCTAGGAAGGTGGTGGTACTTGCCTTAAGATGATCACGAAATTTTCGTCGTCTGTAGCTTTCGGTGGAGAGAAGGTAGGCATCCTACACTGCTTGCTTCAGTGTCTGATAGTCATTCTCAGACGCTAAGGTACTGAGAGTGACTGCAGCTCTACCTGTATGATGCACTCTGAGAAGGGTAGACCATTGGTCAGCAGGCCAGCTAAGTTGATTAGCTAGGGTCTCAAAGGTGGTAAAAAAGACATCAATCTCTGTCTCAACGAACGGTGGCAGTAACTTACTTGCATGGGAGATATTGAAACTTACGGGAAGACTAGCAGTAGCTTGCTGGCGTTGAGTGTGGTGTGTAGTCTCCAACGTGAGTTCTCGTTGACGACATTCTATAGCCACATCCGCTTGCTGTTTGTCATGCTCGCGTTGCATCTCCAGGTGACGATGTTTTGCCTCAAGCTGTACTCGCTCACGCTCACGGAGTATTATAGTCTCACGTTCCTTGAGGGCCATCTCTCGTTCTTGTTCTTCTTTCCTGATTGCAGCTTCTTTTTCCCTCAGTTGTAGAGCTTCTTTCGCCAGGGCCGCCTCTCTTTCCTGTTCTTCTTTCCTTATTACAGCTTCTTCTTTCCTCTGGGCTGCCTCTCTTTCTTGCTCTTCTTTCCTGATGGCAGCCTCTCGTTCTCTCATGTGGATAGCTTCTTGCTGCTGCTCCCTCTCAAGTTTGCCATGACCCACCAGAGAATTCACGTAATTCTCTATTTCGTTGGAGAAAAGGTCTCTAAAGTTGCTTAGGAGACCTACAGGATCTGTGGCAAAGGCTGGGGGGATGGAATATTACATTCTAGTAAAGAGATCCCCCAGGGCCCCCACCCTATTAATTAAGTGAGGGATGTCTATAACATCCCCCCCTTCTGAGGAATTTCCATCACAATCTCGATTGTTGTCATGGGGTCTAAGACCACTAGGACCTGCCTGAGGGATGTCACCACCACCATCATCATCATCACTCATCGCTTCCTCCCCCCCCCCCATTTGCATTGGGCTGTCTAACCCCACCACCACCACCTAAGTGGCTATTGTTACATTGGGCTTTGGGATGAAGTTCCTCTCCTACCTGCCCCTGAGATGTCTTTACCTGCCTCTGAAGCACCCCTGGAAAAAATAATAATAATAATAATAATAATAATAATAAAAGGCAACACCCCCACACCCTACTAAACCCCATGACATAACGTCTCAAGAAAGCTTCTTAAGATAATAAAACTGGAGAGAGGGTTTATTCACACACCTTGGGGACATGATTGTAGATGTTCAGAGGTCAAGTGCTCACACAAAGTGACCCCACAACTGCTGCAGGTGAAAGTGGGGTGAGGCTTCAAGGTGACGTTGCCATATATGAGGCATACAAATCCACTCTCTCTGGTAGGCTGGTGATGTTTACCTCCTAACAAGGAAATAGCATATAATTATACACCCACACACACACACCCCCCACACCCCCATGAAGATAGGGGAAACCATCTCAATATTTCTCATTTGAAATAAATACGAATAAATAAATAAATAAATTGTTCCCACAATTCGTGCGAAAAAATGTTCGCATTTGTGTTTTTCACGTGTGCCCCAAAGAATGAGGTGATTTGGTGAAATGCTATGCCCAAGATTACCATCCGAGTTGCCGGCGGGGAAGTGGTTCAAATAGCTTCGGCTATCACTTCCTTTTGTCCGGCCGTGATGGTCAAGCGGATTAAGGCGCCCTGTAGTTACCAGTTGCGTTGCTCCTGGGAGTATGGGTTCGAGTCACTTCTGGGGTGTGAGTTTTCAGTTGCATATAGTCCTGGGGACCATTCAGGCTTGTTCGCATATATATACATATATATATATATATATATATATATATATATATATATATATATATATATATATATATATATATATATGTCGTACCTAGTAGCCAGAACTCACTTTTTGGCCTATTATGCAAGGCCCGATTTGCCTAATAAGCCAAGTTTTCCTGAATTAATATATTTTTTCTATTTTTTTTCTTATGAAATGATAAAGCTACCCATTTCATTACGTATGAGGTCAATTTTTTTTTATTGGAGTTAAAATTAACGTAGATATATGACCGAACCTAACCAACCCTACCTAACCTAACCTAACCTATCTTTGCAGGCTAGGTTTGGTTAGGTAGCCGAAAAAGTTAGGATAGGTTAGGTTAGGTAGGTTAGGTAGTCGAAAAACAATTATTTCATGAAAACTTGGCTTATTAGGCAAATCGGGCCTTGCATAGTAGGCTGACAAGTGCGTTCTGGCTACTAGGTACGACATATATATATATATATATATATATATATATATATATATATATATATGTCGTACCTAGTAGCCACAGAACGCACTTCTCGGCCTACTATGCAAGGCCCGATTTGCCTAATAAGCCAAGTTTTCGTGAATTAATATATTTTCTCTAATTTTTTTCTTATGAAATGATAAAGCTACCCATTTCATTATGTATGAGGTCAATTTTTTTTATTGGAGTTCAAATTAACGTAGATATATGACCGAACCTAACCAACCCTACCTAACCTAACCTAACCTATCTTTATAGGTTAGGTTAGGTTAGGTAGCCGAAAAAGTTAGGTTAGGTTAGGTAGTCGAAAAACAATTAATTCATAAAAACTTGGCTTATTAGGCAAATCAAGCCTTGCATAGTAGGCTGAGAAGTGCGTTCTGGCTACTAGGTACGATATAAATATATATATATATATATATATATATATATATATATATATATATATATATATATATATATATATGTCTTACCTAATAGCCAGAACGCACTTCTCAGCCTACTATGCAAGGCCCGATTTGTCTAATAAGCCAAGATTTAATGAAATAATATATTTTCTCTAATTTTTTGCTTATGAAATGATAAAGCTGCCCATTTCATTATGTATGAGGTCAATTTTTTTTATGGGAGTTAAAATTGACGTAGATATATGACCGAACCTAACCAACCCTACCTAACCTAACCTAACCTATCTTTATAGGTTAGGTTAGGTTAGGTAGCCGAAAAAGATAGGTTAGGTTTGGTTAGGTAGGTTAGGTAGTCGGAAAACAAATAATTCATGAAAACTTGGCTTATTAGGCAAATCGGGCCTTGCATAGTAGGCTGAGAAGTGCGTTCTGGCTACTAGGTACGACATATATATATATATATATATGTCGTACCTAGTAGCCAGAACTCACTTCTCAGCCTACTATTCAAGGCCCGATTTGCCTAATAAGCCTAGTTTTCCTGAATTAATATATTTACTATAATTTTTTTCTTATGAAATGATAAAGCAACCCTTTTCTCTATGTATGAGGTCAATTTTTTTTTATTGGAGTTAAAATTAACGTAGATATATGACCGAACCTAACCAACCCTACCTAACCTAACCTAACCTATATTTATAGGTAAGGTTAGGTTAGGTAGCCAAAAAAAGCTAGGTTAGGTTAGGTTAGGTAGGTTAGGTAGACGAAAAAACATTAATTCATGAAAACTTGGCTTATTAGGCAAATCGGGCCTTGAATAGTAGGCTGAGAAGTGCGTTCTGGCTATTAGGTACGACATATATATATATATATATATATATATATATATATATATATATATATATATATATATATATATATATATATGTCGTACCTAGTAGCCAGAACGCACTTCTCGGCCTACTATGCAAGGCCCGATTTGCCTAATAAGTCAAGTTTCCCTGAATTAATATATTTTCTCTAATTTTTTTCTTATGAAATGATAAAGCTACCCATTTCATTATGTATGAGGTCAATTTTTTTTTATTGGAGTTAAAATTAAAGTAGATATATGACCGAACCTAACCAACCCTACCTAACCTAACCTAACCTATCTTTATAGGTTAGGTTAGGTTAGGTAGCCGAAAAAGTTAGGTTAGGTTAGGTTAGGTAGGTTAGGTAGACGAAAAACAATTAATTCATGAAAACTTGGCTTATTAGGCAAATCGGGCCTTGCATAGTAGGCTGAGAAGTGCGTTCTGGCTATTAGGTACGACATATATATATATATATATATTTATATATATATATATATATATATATATATATATATATATATATATATATATATATATATATATATGTCGTACCTAGTAGCCAGAATGCACTTCTCAGCCTACTATGCAAGGCCCGATTTGCCTAATAAGCCAAGTTTTCATGAATTAATATATTTTCTCTAATTTTTTTCTTATGAAATGATAAAGCTACCCATTTCATTATGTATGAGGTCAATTTTTTTTTATTTGAGCAAAAATTAACGTAGATATATGACCGAACCTAACCAGCCCTACCTAACCTAACCTAACCTATCTTAATAGGTTAGGT
>NC_091166.1:30564299-30579161 GCF_040958095.1 Procambarus clarkii
AGTAGGCTGAAAAAGTGCTTTCTGGCTACTAGGTACGACATATATATATATATATATATATATATATGTCGTACTTAGTAGCCAGAACGCACTTCTCAGCCTACTATGCAAGGCCCGATTTGCCTAATAAGCCAAGTTTTCATGAATTAATTGTTTTTCGGACTACCTAACCTACCTAACCTAACCTAACCTAACTTTTCGGCTACCTAACCAAACCTAACCTATAAGATAGGTTAGGTTAGGTTAGGTAGGGTTGGTTAGGTTCGATCATATATGTACGTTAATTTTAACTCCAATAAAAAAAAATTGACCTCATACATAATGAAATGGGTAGCTTTATCATTTCATAAGAAAAAAATTAGAAAAAAATATATTAATTCAGGAAAACTTGGCTTATTAGGCAAATCGGGCCTTGAATAGTAGGCCAAAAAGTGAGTTCTGGCTACTAGGTACGACATTATATATATATATATATATATATATATATATATGTCGTACCTAGTAGCCAGAACGCACTTTTCAGCCTACTATGCATGGCCCGATTTGCCTAATAAGCCAAGTTTTCCTGAATTAATATATTTTCTCCAATTTTTTTCTTATGAAATGATAAAGTTACCCATTTCATTATGCATGAGGTCAATTTCTTTTTATTTGAGTTAAAATTAACGTAGATATATGACCGAACCTAACCAACCCTACCTAACCTAACCTAACCTATCTTTATAGGTTAGGTTAGGTTAGGTAGCCGAAAAAGTTAGGTTAGGTTAGGTTAGGTAGGTTAGGTTGTCGAAAAACAATTAATTCATGAAAACTTGGCTTATTAGGCAAATCGGGCCTTGCATAGTAGGCTGAGAAGTGCGTTCTGGCTACTAGGTACGACATATATATATATATATATATATATATATATATATATATATATATATATATATATATATATATATTAATATATATATATATATATATATATATATATATTAATATATATTATTTTATTAAATATGACCGAAAAAGTAAGATTAATAATTCTAACACGAATTTTCTCAATCTTTCGTACATTATGCTTCACTGTTGGAGGTAAATCAAAAATCACTTCTCCAAAATTCATTTTTATTTCTAGTCTGACGCGACACGGGCGCGTTTCGTAAAACTTATTACATTTTCAAAGACTTCACAAATACACAACTGATTAGAACTTGCGTTTCCCTGATTTTATATCTACATTTGAGTGAGGTGGGAAGGGTGATGTGGCATTACATTTGAGTGAGGTGGGAAGGATGATGTGGCATTAGAGGATATTAATAGGGTATTAAAAGTATCAACACAAGACAGAACACGAAACAATGGATATTGAATAGAAGTGTTTGTAGAAAGCCTATTGGTCCATATTTCTTGATGCTTCTATATTGGAGCGGAGTCTTGAGGTGGGTAGAATATAGTTGTGCAATAATTGGCTGTTGATTGCTGGTGTTGACTTCTTGATGTGTAGTGCCTCGCAAACGTCAAGCCGCCTGCTATCGCTGTATCTATCGATGATTTCTGTGTTGTTTACTAGGATTTCTCTGGCGATGGTTTGGTTATGGGAAGAGATTATATGTTCCTTAATGGAGCCCTGTTGTTTATGCATCGTTAAACGCCTAGAAAGAGATGTTGTTGTCTTGCCTATATACTGGGTTTTTTGGAGCTTACAGTCCCCAAGTGGGCATTTGAAGGCATAGACGACGTTAGTCTCTTTTAAAGCGTTCTGTTTCGTGTCTGGAGAGTTTCTCATGAGTAGGCTGGCCGTTTTTCTGGTTTTATAGTAAATCGTCAGTTGTATCCTCTGATTTTTGTCTGTAGGGATAACGTTTCTATTAACAATATCTTTCAGGACCCTTTCCTCATGCCCACTTGGGGACTGTAAGCTCCAAAAAAACCCAGTATATAGGCAAGACAACAACATCTCTTTCTAGGCGTTTAACGATGCATAAACAACAGGGCTCCATTAAGGAACATATAATCTCTTCCCATAACCAAACCATCGCCAGAGAAATCCTAGTAAACAACACAGAAATCATCGATAGATACAGCGATAGCAGGCGGCTTGACGTTTGCGAGGCACTACACATCAAGAAGTCAACACCAGCAATCAACAGCCAATTATTGCACAACTATATTCTACCCACCTCAAGACTCCGCTCCAATATAGAAGCATCAAGAAATATGGACCAATAGGCTTTCTACAAACACTTCTATTCAATATCCATTGTTTCGTGTTCTGTCTTGTGTTGATACTTTTAATACCCTATTAATATCCTCTAATGCCACATCATCCTTCCCACCTCACTCAAATGTAATGCCACATCACCCTTCCCACCTCACTCAAATGTAGATATAAAATCAGGGAAACGCAAGTTCTAATCAGTTGTGTATTTGTGAAGTCTTTGAAAATGTAATAAGTTTTACGAAACGCGCCCGTGTCGCGTCAGACTAGAAATAAAAATGAATTTTGGAGAAGTGATTTTTGATTTACCTCCAACAGTGAAGCATAATGTACGAAAGATTGAGAAAATTCGTGTTAGAATTATTAATCTTACTTTTTCGGTCATATTTAATAAAATATGTCTACAGGAAAGACTGCTACCAAAATATACTAATATATATTAGTATATTTTGGTAGCAGTCTTTCCTGTAGACATATATTATTAAATATGACCGAAAAAGTAGATTAATAATTCTAACACGAATTTTCTCAATCTTTCGTACATTTCTTTTCACTGTTGGAGGTAAATCAAAAATCAATTCTCCAAAATTCATTTTTATTTCTAGTCTGACGCGACACGAGCGCGTTTCGTAAAACTTATTACATTTTCAAAGACTTTAGTTCACAAATACACAACTGAATAGAACTTACGCATCTCCGATTTTATATCTACATTTGAGTGAGGTGGAAGGGGTGATGTGGCATTAACACAAGACAGAACAAGATGTGGCATTAATAGGGTATTAATTTCATCAACACAAGACAGAACAAGAGGTGGTATTAATAGGGTATTAATTTCATCAACACAAGACAGAACACGAAACAATGGATATTGAATAGAAGTGTTTTGTAGAAAGCCTATTAGTCCATATTTCTTGATGCTTCTATATTGGAGCGGAGTCTTGAGGTGGGTAGAATATAGTTGTGCAATAATTGGCTGTTGATTGCTGGTGTTGACTTCTTGATGTGTAGTGCCTCGCAAACGTCAAGCCGCCTGCTATCGCTGTATCTATCGATGATTTCTGTGTTGTTTACTAGGATTTCTCTGGCGATGGTTTGGTTGCGGGAAGAGATTATATGTTCCTTAATGGAGCCCTGTTGCTTATGCATCGTTAAACGCCTAGAAAGAGATGTTGTTGTCTTGCCTATATACTGGGTTTTTTGGAGCTTACAGTCCCCAAGAGGTTAGTCTCTTTCAAAGCGTTCTGTTTTGTGTCTGGAGAGTTTCTCATGAGTAGGCTGGCCGTTTTTCTGGTTTTATAGTAAATCGTCAGTTGTATCCTCTGATTTTTGTCTGTAGGGATAACGTTTCTATTAACAATATCTTTCAGGACCCTTTCCTCCGTTTTATGAGCTGTGGAAAAGAAGTTCCTGTAAAATAGTCTAATAGGGGGTATAGGTGTTGTGTTAGTTGTCTCTTCAGAGGTTGCATGGCTTTTCACTTTCCTTCTTATGATGTCTTCGACGAAACCATTGGAGAAGCCGTTATTGACTAGGACCTGCCTTACCCTGCAGAGTTCTTCGTCGACTTGCTTCCATTCTGAGCTGTGGCTGATAGCACGGTCGACATATGCGTTAACAACACTCCTCTTGTACCTGTCTGGGCAGTCGCTGTTGGCATTTAGGCACATTCCTATGTTCGTTTCCTTAGTGTAGACTGCAGTGTGGAAACCTCCGCCCTTTTCCATGACTGTTACATCTAGAAAGGGCAGCTTCCCATCCTTTTCCATCTCGTAAGTGAAACGCAGCACGGAACTCTGCTCAAATGCCTCCTTCAGCTCCTGCAGATGTCTGACATCAGGTACCTGTGTAAAAATGTCGTCAACATACCTGCAGTATATGGCCGGTTTCAAGTTCATGTCGACTAAGACTTTTTGCTCGATGGTACCCATGTAGAAGTTCGCAAACAGGACACCTAGGGGAGAACCCATGGCGACCCCATCTACTTGCTTATACATGTGCCCTTCCGGGCTCAAGAAGGGTGCCTCTTTAGTACATGCTTGGAGTAGTTTCCTCAGAATATTTTCTGGTATGTCAAGAGGAGTACAGGCTGGATCACGATACACTCTGTCGGCTATCATTCCGATTGTCTCGTCCACAGGTACGTTGGTAAACAGCGATTCTACGTCCAACGAGGCTCTTATCCCTGTGGCCCGTGTGCCCCGCAGTAAGTCAACAAATTCCTTTGGAGACTTCAGGCTGAAGGCGCAAGGAACATAAGGAGTCAGCAGGCCGTTGAGTCGCTTCGCCAGTCTGTACGTGGGTGTGGGTATCTGGCTAATGATTGGCCGAAGTGGGTTTCCAGGCTTGTGTGTCTTGACATTTCCATACGCATATCCAGGTTTATATTCCCCAATGATCTTTGGCAGGTGGAGTCCGGATTTCTTGGCGTTCACAGTTTCGATCAGTTTGTTGACCTTTGCTTTTAATTCGGCTGTAGTGTCCTTCGTTACCCTTTGGAACTTAGTTTGGTCAGAGAGTATGATGTTCATTTCGCCAGATATTCGTCTTTTTTAAGAATTACATATATTGGCGACTTGTCACCTCTCCTGACAACTATCTCCTTGTTCTCACGAAGGCTTTTAGCTGCCGCTTTAAGCTCAGGGGACAGTATGGTGCTTCTGTAATTGCCTCGATTCTTTCCTCCTTCTGCAATAAGTTCTGCTTGTAAGGTATCTTTGGTAGTGACCTTCTTTTGTGTCTCGAGGTCGAATATGTCGTCCAACAAAATTTCCAACTCTACTTTCCGGGCCATCTCACTCGGTCTGGACATAACATGACAGTTTATGCCCAGATTTAGGAGAGTGACTTGGTCCTCAGTGAGGTTAATTCCTGCAAGGTTCAGGAAGCCATCTCTTGGTCGTGGAATTGCCATAGGTCCTCCATATAATGTTGTTAGTTTCTTGATAATCCTTGTTTCAGTGCTGAGGTAATGTTGGTCTGTGAGGATGTCAAGGTGTTGTTCAATGCGGGTACGGATACTTTCGTCGATGTTGCTATTTCTCCACTCGTTTGTAGCATGAAGTAGTTGCCTTTTGTTGTCTTTGATTTCATTCTCTGCCTTGTATATCTGATCACGAATCAGATCCTGGCGATATTTTATCGTGAAGGCTTGATTCCTTGCTGCTGGGTCGTGCGCTTTAATATTAGTATATTTTGGTAGCAGTCTTTCCTGTAGACATATATTATTAAATATGACCGAAAAAGTAAGATTAATAATTCTAACACGAATTTTTCTCAATCTTTCGTACATTTCTTTTCACTGTTGGAGGTAAATAAAAAATCAATTCTCCAAAATTCATTTTTATTTCTAGTCTGACGCGACACGAGCGTGTTTCGTAAAACTTATTACATTTTCAAAGACTTTAGTTCACAAATACACAACTGAATAGAACTTACGCATCTCCGATTTTATATCTACATTTGAGTGAGGTGGAAGGGGTGATGTGGCATTAACACAAGACAGAACAAGATGTGGCATTAATAGGGTATTAATTTCATCAACACAAGACAGAACAAGAGGTGGTATTAATAGGGTATTAATTTCATCAACACAAGACAGAACACGAAACAATGGATATTGAATAGAAGTGTTTGTAGAAAGCCTATTAGTCCATATTTCTTGATGCTTCTATATTGGAGCGGAGTCTTGAGGTGGGTAGAATATAGTTTGTGCAATAATTGGCTGTTGATTGCTGGTGTTGACTTCTTGATGTGTAGTGCCTCGCAAACGTCAAGCCGCCTGCTATCGCTGTATCTATCGATGATTTCTGTGTTGTTTACTAGGATTTCTCTGGCGATGGTTTGGTTGCGGGAAGAGATTATATGTTCCTTAATGGAGCCCTGTTGCTTATGCATCGTTAAACGCCTAGAAAGAGATGTTGTTGTCTTGCCTATATACTGGGTTTTTTGGAGCTTACAGTCCCCAAGAGGTTAGTCCTCTTTCAAAGCGTTCTGTTTTGTGTCTGGAGAGTTTCTCATGAGTAGGCTGGCCGTTTTTCTGGTTTTATAGTAAATCGTCAGTTGTATCCTCTGATTTTTGTCTGTAGGGATAACGTTTCTATTAACAATATCTTTCAGGACCCTTTCCTCCGTTTTATGAGCTGTGGAAAAGAAGTTCCTGTAAAATAGTCTAATAGGGGGTATAGGTGTTGTGTTAGTTGTCTCTTCAGAGGTTGCATGGCTTTTCACTTTCCTTCTTATGATGTCTTCGACGAAACCATTGGAGAAGCCGTTATTGACTAGGACCTGCCTTACCCTACAGAGTTCTTCGTCGACTTGCTTCCATTCTGAGCTGTGGCTGATAGCACGGTCGACATATGCGTTAACAACACTCCTCTTGTACCTGTCTGGGCAGTCGCTGTTGGCATTTAGGCACATTCCTATGTTCGTTTCCTTAGTGTAGACTGCAGTGTGGAAACCTCCGCCCTTTTCCATGACTGTTACATCTAGAAAGGGCAGCTTCCCATCCTTTTCCATCTCGTAAGTGAAACGCAGCACGGAACTCTGCTCAAATGCCTCCTTCAGCTCCTGCAGATGTCTGACATCAGGTACCTGTGTAAAAATGTCGTCAACATACCTGCAGTATATGGCCGGTTTCAAGTTCATGTCGACTAAGACTTTTGCTCGATGGTACCCATGTAGAAGTTCGCAAACAGGACACCTAGGGGAGAACCATGGCGACCCCATCTACTTGCTTATACATGTGCCCTTCCGGGCTCAAGAAGGGTGCCTCTTAGTACATGCTTGGAGTAGTTTCCTCAGAATATTTTCTGGTATGTCAAGAGGAGTACAGGCTGGATCACGATACACTCTGTCGGCTATCATTCCGATTGTCTCGTCCACAGGTACGTTGGTAAACAGCGATTCTACGTCCAACGAGGCTCTTATCCCTGTGGCCCGTGTGCCCCGCAGTAAGTCAACAAATTCCTTTGGAGACTTCAGGCTGAAGGCGCAAGGAACATAAGGAGTCAGCAGGCCGTTGAGTCGCTTCGCCAGTCTGTACGTGGGTGTGGGTATCTGGCTAATGATTGGCCGAAGTGGGTTTCCAGGCTTGTGTGTCTTGACATTTCCATACGCATATCCAGGTTTATATTCCCCAATGATCTTTGGCAGGTGGAGTCCGGATTTCTTGGCGTTCACAGTTTCGATCAGTTTGTTGACCTTTGCTTTTAATTCGGCTGTAGTGTCCTTCGTTACCCTTTGGAACTTAGTTTGGTCAGAGAGTATGATGTTCATTTTCGCCAGATATTCGTCTTTTTTAAGAATTACATATATTGGCGACTTGTCACCTCTCCTGACAACTATCTCCTTGTTCTCACGAAGGCTTTTAGCTGCCGCTTTAAGCTCAGGGGACAGTATGGTGCTTCTGTAATTGCCTCGATTCTTTCCTCCTTCTGCAATAAGTTCTGCTTGTAAGGTATCTTTGGTAGTGACCTTCTTTTGTGTCTCGAGGTCGAATATGTCGTCCAACAAAATTTCCAACTCTACTTTCCGGGCCATCTCACTCGGTCTGGACATAACATGACAGTTTATGCCCAGATTTAGGAGAGTGACTTGGTCCTCAGTGAGGTTAATTCCTGCAAGGTTCAGGAAGCCATCTCTTGGTCGTGGAATTGCCATAGGTCCTCCATATAATGTTGTTAGTTTCTTGATAATCCTTGTTTCAGTGCTGAGGTGATGTTGGTCTGTGAGGATGTCAAGGTGTTGTTCAATGCGGGTACGGATACTTTCGTCGATGTTGCTATTTCTCCACTCGTTTGTAGCATGAAGTAGTTGCGTTTTGTTGTCTTTGATTTCATTCTCTGCCTTGTATATCTGATCACGAATCAGATCCTGGCGATATTTTATCGTGAAGGCTTGATTCCTTGCTGCTGGGTCGTGCGCTTTAATATTAGTATATTTTGGTAGCAGTCTTTCCTGTAGACATATATTATTAAATATGACCGAAAAAGTAAGATTAATAATTCTAACACGAATTTTCTCAATCTTTCGTACATTTCTTTTCACTGTTGGAGGTAAATAAAAAATCAATTCTCCAAAATTCATTTTTATTTCTAGTCTGACGCGACACGAGCGTGTTTCGTAAAACTTATTACATTTTCAAAGACTTTAGTTCACAAATACACAACTGAATAGAACTTACGCATCTCCGATTTTATATCTACATTTGAGTGAGGTGGAAGGGGTGATGTGGCATTAACACAAGACAGAACAAGATGTGGCATTAATAGGGTATTAATTTCATCAACACAAGACAGAACAAGAGGTGGTATTAATATGGTATTAATTTCATCAACACAAGACAGAACACGAAACAATGGATATTGAATAGAAGTGTTTGTAGAAAGCCTATTGGTCCATATTTCTTGATGCTTCTATATTGGAGCGGAGTCTTGAGGTGGGTAGAATATAGTTGTGCAATAATTGACTGTTGATTGCTGGTGTTGACTTCTTGATGTGTTGTGCCTCGCAAACGTCAAGCCGCCTGCTATCGCTGTATCTATCGATGATTTCTGTGTTGTTTACTAGGACCACAACCAAACCATCACCAGAGAAATCCTAGTAAACAACACAGAAATCATCGATAGATACAGCGATAGCAGGCGGCTTGATGTTTGCGAGGCACTACACATCAAGAAGTCAACACCAGCAATCAACAGCCAATTATTGCACAACTATATTCTACCCACCTCAAGACTCCGCTCCAATATAGAAGCATCAAGAAATATGGACCAATAGGCTTTCTACAAACACTTCTATTCAATATCCATTGTTTCGTGTTCTGTCTTGTGTTGATGAAATTAATACCCTATTAATACCACCTCTTGTTCTGTCTTGTGTTGATGAAATTAATACCCTATTAATACCACATCTTGTTCTGTCTTGTGTTAATGCCACATCACCCTTCCACCTCACTCAAATGTAGATATAAAATCGGAGATGCGTAAGTTCTATTCAGTTGTGTATTTGTGAACTAAAGTCTTTGAAAATGTAATAAGTTTTACGAAACGCGCTCGTGTCGCGTCAGACTAGAAATAAAAATGAATTTTGGAAAATTGATTTTTGATTTACCTCCAACAGTGAAAAGAAATGTACGAAAGATTGAGAAAATTCGTGTTAGAATTATTAATCTTACTTTTTCGGTCATATTTAATAATATATATATATATATATATATATATATATATATATATATATATATATATATATATATATATATATATTTTTTTTTTTTTTTTTTTTTTTTTTCAATAGGGAAGGGAGTACCACCTCTGGCTGGAAGAAGGGGGACCCATAGCCTCGGAGGAAACCACACATAACGCATTGGAGGGAATGTGGGTCCCCTCCAATACAGTTTCTGTGTGCTTTTCTCCTACCACCCCCTTCCCTTTTTTTTTTTTTTCCTTTATTGTGTATTTAAAGGTTACAAAACATACAAGACAAATGCCTAAAGGTTATGGATCTCTTGAAGCTCCTCCGCTTCTGGACAGGAACCGAGGACGCAGCAAGCATTTCCCCTCTGGATCGCCACACTGAGACGCTGAAATAAAAAACTAGAAGCCCTTGGGTCTCTGGTGACGTCAATGAGCTTGGACCCCAATTCCTTGAGAAATCCCAAGGCACTCTTGCCCCAGGGGCCATGCGTCTCAGACGCTATGGGAACAAAGAGGTATTGACCTTCCAGTCGCCTGTACTTGAGTGATTTTGCTGTTTCCCTGTGGTTGGCCGCCCCACCTGCTTGATCAGCTCCGAAGTGTACATAGGTGTCAGCCAGGGTGGATACACATGTGTAGTCCCACACCAACTGTCTACCCTCCTTCCATGAGTATATGGTGATGCCATCAGGGCGAAGTGCTGGGAAATCCGGGTTTTGGACCCCTAGGACGCGAGGTTCTCTCTCCGCCGGGCACCCAGCTGAGACGAGGCCCCTCTTGATGATGTCATTGACCTCGTTGTGTCTTGCATGCCAGCCCTTTGTGCTTCCGCAATGCAACCCATGCAGTCCGTATTGGTCTGCTTCCACCCTGTTGCAAATACACTTGTATTCAGTGTGAATTGGGGCACCAAGGCGGAGGGCCACTGCTACACGAAGGGATTCTGGATCTAGGCGCGTGCCCATTGCAGACATGGGTACTGCCAGGAGGAAGTCTCCTGCATGGGGGGCACGCACTGCTCTGAGGCGGGCTTTCTCCTTGTCTGATGTTGCGACGCTTAGCATGGCATCAGCTACTTTTTCCACTAGAGGGTGGTCCCAGCCGGACTGTTTGTGTTGTTTTGTTGGCTCTATAATGGTTGCTGGGGCTGCAAGAACATTCCACTGATTTGAACATTCAGTGAAAGCAGGATCGTGTATTCCTGCTGAATCTCTCAGGGTTGCAGGTAAAATATCTCTGACGAGGTCGTGCGATGCATGAGAGGAGGAAAGGAAGGCTGGTAGAGCAATTTGGGAGGCTGTGCGGACACCAAGGCCGCCGAGTCTTACAGGAAGGGTTGCTTGCTCCCACTGAGAGTCGTCCAATGGCAGGTTCAGGACTTTCACCAGCATGGACCTTAGAAGGGTGTCATACACATTTAACTTAGGGCTGCTGTAGGATGGAGAACATCTCAGAAAGTAGGTCAACTTAGGGAGAGACAGGCATCTTGTAAGGAGAAAGAGAGCATCATGGGCATCAATCTTGTCAATCCTGTCCTGCATTCTCTTTAGGTCAGTGATTTTTGCAGCCAGGACCTCCTCGATTGCTCGTGGGCCAATGGGGGCACCCAGGAGAGTGCAGTCCGGTGGTTCGACAACGAGAATGTCTGGAAGAGCATTTTGTATTTGCCCAGTGATGTCTGGGTTGCGGGAGATTATTTCACATTTGGATGCATTGAGAATGAGGCCTAAGGCTGCTCCCTGCTCCTGGATTTTCCTTATATCCCCCAATATGGTTTCCGGAGTTCCAGCTAGAGTGCCATCATCCAGGTACCAGATGTTTAGCTCGCTTGTCAGACTATCAGTGACCTCTTTGATAGCTAGGCAGAAAAGGAGGGGGGCTAAGGGGTCACCTTGTTGGACACCTTCACAGGAGTTTATTTCATGCTCCCCAAAAAGAAGCTTAGAGTCCCCACTGTAGCACGATCGGATGAATGGGTAAAGGGGACGGAAATGGTTGTGTACAGCCCTGAGGACAGCGTCTCGTCTGACTTGATTGAAGGCATTTTTGAAGTCAAGCTTTACTAGTGCCTTCTGGTCCGGGAGATCAACAATGTAAGCCCGCGCTGCATGTGCTGCAGCTTCACAACCTAGGGGAATCCCAAACCCGAGCTGATGAGGTTTCAGCAAGGTGGCTGCTTCCTGGCTGATAGATCTCACTGCAGCCTTAGCTGCAGCTTAGCTGCAGCTATATATATATATATATGTCATACCTAGTAACCAGAACGCACTTCTCAGCCTACTATGCAAGGCCCGATTTGCCTTATAAGGCAAGTTTTCCTGAATTAATTGTTTTTCGACTACCTAACCTACCTAACCTAACCTAACTTAACTTTTTCGGCTACCTAACCTAACCTAACCCCTAACCTATAAAGATAGGTTAGGTTAGGTAGGGTTGGTTAGGTTCGGTCATATATCTACGTTAATTTTAACTCCAATAAAAAAAAAATTTACCTCATACATAATGAAATGGGTAGCTTTATCATTTCATAAGTAAAAAATTAGAGAAAATATAATAATTCAGGAAAACTTGGCTTATTAAGCAAATCGGGCCTTGCATAGTAGGCTGAGGAGTGCGTTCTGGCTACTAGGTACGACATATATATATATATATATATATATATATATATATATATATATATATATATATATATATATATATATATATATATATATATATGTCGTACCTAGTAGCCAGAACGCACTTCTCAGCCTACTATGCAAGGCCCGATTTGCTTAATAAGCCAAGTTTTCCTGAATTATTATATTTTCTCTAATTTTTTAGAGAAAAATTTTATATATATATATATAATATATATATATATATATATATATATATATATATATATATATATATATGTCGTACCTAGTAGCCAGAACGCACTTCTCAGCCTACTATGCAAGGCCCAATTTGCCTAATAAGCCAAGTTTTCATGAATTAATTGTTTTTCGACTACCTAACCTACCTAACCTAACCTAACCTAACTTTTCCGGCTACCTAACCGAACCTAACCTATAAAGATAGGTTAGGTTAGGTTAGGTAGGGTTGGTTAGGTTCGGTCATATATCTACGTTAATTTTAACTCCAATAAAAAAAAACTAACCTCATATATTATGAAATGGGTAGCCTTATTATTTCATAAGAAAAAGATTAAAGAAAATATATTAATTCATGAAAACTTGGCTTATTAGGCAAATCGGGCCTTGCATAGTTGGCTGAGAAGTGCGTTCTGGCTACTAGGTACGACATATATATATATATATATATATATATATATATATATATGTCGTACCTAGTAGCCAGAACTCACTTCTCAGCCTACTATGCAGGGCCCGATTTGCCTAATAAGCCAAGTTTTCCTGAATTAATATATTTTCTCTATTTTTTTTCTTATGAAGTGATGAAGCTACCCATTACATTATGTATGAGGTCAATTTTTTTTTATTGGAGTAAAAATTAACGTAGATATATGACCGAACCTAACCAACCCTACCTAACCTAACCTAACCTATCTTTATAGGTTAGGTTGGGTTAGGTAGCCTAAAAAGTTAGGTTAGGTTAGGTTAGGTAGGTTAGGTAGTCGAAAAACAATTAATTCAAAAACTTGGCTTACTAGGCAAATCGGGCCTTGCATAGTAGGCTGAGAAGTGCGTTCTGGCTACTAGGTACGACATATATATATATATATATATATATATATATATATATATACGTTAATATATTATATATATATATATATATATATATATATATATATATACGTTAATATATATATATATATATATATATATATATATATATATATATATATATATATATATAATATGTATGTATATAAATATATATATAAATATATATATATATATATATATATATATATATATATATATATATATATATATATTGTGACGGGAAAGTGTTGGAGTATAGATGTTCGGCAGTCCTCCAATGGCAGGTGTCAATGCCTGGTCACACTTACAAAAAAAAGATGTTGATGGCCTGTTGTCTGTGGTAAGTTAGAGGGAGGAACACGTAAAGCACAAAGTATGAACAATGAAACTTTAATATATTTTCTTTAAACATAAATGAAAATAAAGACAAATCTCGGGTAAATGACTGGTGCAATAAAATGACAAAGATAAATGCAAAAACACAATAGATTAAATAATATAATGTGAAATGGTGCTGAGAATATTGGCTTTAGCTGAGACCTCCCTTAGTATACGAATGCCAGAGAGCTTAGTATGCCAGAGAGAGATGTCAACTCTAAGAGCACAAAGAATATTCTGAAGTTGATAGCTGGTCAGGCTCAGACGTCGACTCAGGTAGATGGCGCTGAGGTGCAGGTGCGCGGTCGGCGAGTCACCAATCAGGAGCAGGCAGGCTGGGATGGGTAGTTTGCTGGTTGACGACGAGCTGGCCTGGAGGGTGTGTGGAGTAGGGGGGTTCTTGGGTACGTTTTGCCTCTTGGTCAAAACGTTTTGTGCTACCGGTGACGTATCTTGAATGTAGCATCTTATACTTGTAGAATTGACGTAACTTTAAGTAGGGAAGAGCAGGCTCAATCTCTCTTGAAAGAGATTATCGTCGCAACTCTCCCCGAAGCCTGCGGTTCCGGGTGAAGTTACATCTTCAGGAGGTAGAGTGGTAGGTGGAGCAGCCTCTACCTTATAGACTCTGGAGAGGGCGTCTGCTATGATGTTGTCAGAACCCTTGATGTAGAAGATCTCCAGGTTGAAATTCTGCAGATATAAAGCCCATCGTAGAAGCCGTTGGTTGTTGAATTGGGCTTGCTGCAGGAAGCGTAGGGGATTGTGGTCCGAGTAGATGGTGGTAGACCGAGTACCTTGCAGGTACGGTTCGAAGTGTTGCAAGTTCAGGACGATTGATAGCAGCTCCTTTTCGATCGTGCTGTAGTTCCTCTGGTGTGGTTTTAATTTATAGCTGTAGTAGCTAACAGGCAGAATCTCCTCGCCTCGTTGTTGCATCAGGACACCCCCGATGCCGGTACCACTGGCGTTGACATGGAGGATGAAAGGCTTCGTGATATCTGGCGAGGCGAGAATAGGATTAGAACATGGCAAAGGAGCACTATTATAGTCCTGTAAATTGGGATGAAGATCAGGTAGGATTTCCAATTTGGAAAGCACCGATTCAGTGTTAGTGCTTTCGGGAGAAGCAGGGAAGGTTTCACTGTGGAGGTATGGACCTTTAAAGGTGGATAATGATACCAACACAGTGGAGGGAATACCTTGATACTGCTTCAGGAGGTTGACGTGGCACAGTTGGGTCTTCCGCCGCCTATCTGGAGTCTCAAGAACGTAGTTGTTGTTGTTTCTGCACTTCTTAATGCGGTAGGGTCCTGAAAACTTGTTTTGCAATGGAGAACCTGGGATAGGAAAATATGCCAACACGAAGTCTCCT